>NW_006297819.1:1784954-1785917 GCF_000327345.1 Myotis davidii | reverse complement strand
TTGAATAGGCATGAATTTACTTTATTAAAGCTTTGTTCTAATTCTAGATACTAGCTGATGTTTAAAATGTAAATATATATTTCATCACTTTCCTGGATCCACGACCTGTCGGGCGGGGGGCAGCGCTTGAGGCTGTCCGTGGTCTGGGACCCGGATCCATGACCTGGCGGGCGGGGGGCAGCACTTGAGGCTGTCCGTGGTCTAGGACCTGGATCCGTGACCTGGTGGGCAGGGAGCAGTGCTTAGGCTGTTTGCGGTCCATGGGACCAAGACACAGATCCGTGACCCTTCCTGGGGGGTGGCAGCTCGCACAGGGGCAGATCAGCCAGGGTTGGGCAGGGCAGGATGCCTAGCTTCCACCCAGCCCCAGTCACTCTGGGCAGGTGAGCAGCGCAGAGAGCCTCTGGACAGGGGAGGTAGGCCGGTGGAGAGCGGCCTGTACTCTCCACACGGCGGTGGTGACAGCTGTGAGCTCACCGAGCGGAGCCTGCAGGCTGAGCTGAAGTAGCGCCTAGAGGCCATCAGCACCCAGGAGTGGCTGTGCAAGATCCACCTCCTGGCCCAGAAGGTGCAGGATCGCAGGGACAGCCACCATGGCGGGCCAGACTGATGTCCTCCTGGACGCACCACGGGGGTTTGCGTATCTGCAAAGCCAGAGGCCTCGTGTGCACATATCCCTCCCTGGCATTCGAACATCCCCCAGCACACTGTCCCCCTCCCACGCCTGCAACAGTTGCAAACCACACACCTGGTGGGCACGGGTGGCCCGCACTGAGAAGCCTTCCGTCAGCGTTCAAGATCAAGAACCTAGAGGTGGAGAAGAATTCCATACTCTCAGTGAAACAGTGGGATAGTCGGGGCGACTGTAGAGGAGGAATGTGCACTTTGGGTGCCAGCACCCATGAGCGAAGGCTGCCCTGACTGAGCCTCGTTTGCTTGGGGTCTAGATCACTCCTGCCAGGT
>NW_006297819.1:1774618-1784774 GCF_000327345.1 Myotis davidii | reverse complement strand
GATTGGAGAGGGTGAAGGCCAGACTGAGGGGCCCCTTCCCCCCCCCACCCCAGTGCATGAATTTTGTGCACCGGCTACTAATCATATATATATATATTTAAAGGTACAATGATTGTGTAAACATAACACGATGCCTTGCCATTGATGAAAAAAAAAAGGATTGATCAATGAGAGAGAGGGATTATTTAGGGAAATATTCTTTGTATTTGCTGTTAGGGCTGTCTGAACTCTAACTTGTGTGGGCAGAATAATGGCCTCCCAAAGATATCCATATCACTAGAGCCTTTGACTATGTTATTTTACATAGCAAAATGGGCTTTGCATTAATTAAGTTATAGATGTTGAGATGGGAAGATAGTTTTGGATGACCTGGGTGGAGTGGACCTAATGTAATCATAGGGGCCTTAGAAGTGTAAGACAGAGGCAGAAGAGAGAAATAGAAGGCTATTTAACTAGGGAAGAGGAGGTCAGAATGATATAAAGTGAGAAAAGCTTCCTCCTACTATTGCTAGATCTGAAGATGGAGAAATGGGGCCATAAGTCAGGAAAGGCAAAGAATTGGATTTCCCCCCTAGAACATCAAGAAAGAAATGCAGTCCTGCCTACATCTTTATTTTCACTTAACATCAGACTTCTGACATACTGTATGATAATACATTTGTGTTGTTTAAGCCCCTAATTTAGTGATAACTTGTTACAGCAGCGATAGAAAATTAATACACTTGCTTAGTCTATTGTACTAGATGTTTATTTCGGTTAAAAAATGGATGAAAAATTTATTAATAATTATTCCTCTTGTTTTTACTAAGAATTATCAATAAATACAAAAGAGGATATTTAACTGATTTATAGTAAGAAATTTACATCTCTTTAATCAGTGTTCAGAATCCACACATCATCACAACAAATGTTGTTATATTTGAATAAATTTAGTCATATAAATGTTGATAGAGCCCTGGTTGGTTTGGCTCAGTGGATACAGCATTGGCCTGCAGTCTGAAGGGTACTGGGTTCAATTCCAGTCAAGGGCACATGTCAGAGTTGCAAGCTCAATCCCCAGTAGGAGGAGGCAGCTGATCAATGATTCTCCCCCATTAATGATGTTGCTATTTCTCTCTCCCTCTCCCTTCCTCTTTGAAATCAATAAAAATATATTTAAAAAAATAAAAAATAAATGATGACAGAAAGCAGTTTTGAATCAAAATATAACATCAATTACCTCTTTACTGTAAAATTACTTTCTAGTCATATGGGATTCCCATGTAGTTATAAGGATGTTTGAGATTATGCCCTGTTCTCCCTCTGGTAGGCTATGGCCAAGTAGTTTACACTGTGGCAGATACAATCTGGTTTGGATGGATCTGAAATGTAAAATTGTTTTAGAGAGAGTTAGTGCTATAGTGCACCTGAGAAATCATCAACACAGCAATTGAGAAAGGAGAGAATAAGTCCTTAATGTACTCCAGAGAGGATTTATAATCAGGAGCCAATCTGCAGCCAGAGGAAACCTTGCAAGGACACACCAAAAATAAAGAAAAGTTCCTGATCTAATTCTAGTCTGGACTATACTCAAGAGGAACCTTGGATAAAGCTCAGGCAACAAGAATGACTAAATCCAAGACACATAATTTTATGGAAGATATTTTTCTCTAAGTTATGTACCAAGCACTGCTTTCAATCTACCAGCTCCTGCAAAGAAATCAGTTACAGAGATAGGCATATCAAATTATAGACCATAATAAAAATATCCTTACCATATTTCATGCAATTTTTGATATGAGCGTAAACTGCCATTTAGCAAACCCCAGCAAGATTTGATCCCAGCATGTTTTGTATGAATATTCTAGGAAACTCAAGGTTTGTGCTATGAAAAAGCTAAACCCTGATTAGAAATTCTATCAATGATTTCAAAATTAGTGTCACTTAATCACACAAAACTTTTCAAGGAAAAGACATTAGAGATTGGAGGTGAAATTCTGCATGATACAAAAATTCATTGATGTTATACTTGGCTCAGTCAGTGTGTCTCGGTGATTGATCATAGACCTATGAACCAGGAAATCATGATCAGGGCACATTCCCAGGTTGTGGGCTTGATCCCTGGTGGGCATGCAGGAGACTGATGACCAATAATTTTCCTTTCATCATTGATGTTTCTCTCTCTCCCTCTCTTCCTCTCTAAAATCAATTAAAATATATTTTTTAAAATGTCATAAATGGAATTATAGACTTCAAATTTTATTTAAATAACCTTCAGTCTGACAGCATATTTACTAGTTACTAGTATATTCACAGGAAAACTTTAAGAGTGGTGGTAAAATAATATTTATCCAGTGCTGAATTAAAAAATACTAATTAAAAAACCCTCAGTAATAGAAGTGATGAAAATTACAGAATATCTGTTTCATGCCTGTAGCCCTCCATAGTGTAAATAACAGGTCCCTGAACAACATTATTGGAAGTCCAAACTCAGAATGTATTGATTCATTTTACAGGAGTAAGATAATTTTTGTCATCTTTCTTTTATTTATGAAATTCCATTGCTGGAGTAAACAGTGCTTTATAAATTGGATTAAAACAGGCTTATAGAAACTGGCTTTGACCAAGAGGAGGACAAAGAAAGTCTTGATTGAAAAGGCAGGACCTGTTTCTTATTAAATATCCTTTAAATAACTTTGCTAATTTTTTTTTCCATTCATTTCTCTCCCATTTCTTAAAACCATTTGTAGTGAATAGTTGTTTGACACAGATGGAAAGATGCTTAAAATATAGGTAAATAGTGTGTGAGTGTGTGAGTGTGAGTGTGTGTGTGTGTGTGTATGTGTGTGTGTGTTTGCATGGACATATGTATCCATACTTTAAGACTTCTGTCCCTATTGGCCTCCAAAGATTTGTTAATTGCTTTGGTATACTATATAGTTCTGCCTCTTTTACATTGTAATTTCTTTTGCCTCATCTTCAGCATCAACAATGAATATTTCCTGAGTGGATATTATAAACATTTCATAATTATTATACTATTCTAGTTAGAGGGCCTAGTTCTAAATAGTACATTTTATAACATAAAACTTTATACTTTATTAGTTCCGTGATCCATTAAGATCTGAAGCTTATCTTTAAGAAGAGCACTAAAAGGAATGTGAAAGCAAATCTACAAACTCCTGTGATTTCAAAATAGATCAAAAACTATAAACACATTTAGCTTAGCCTAAAAACTTAAAGTTCTGAATAATGGAATCTTTTTTAAACCTAGGTAGTGTGTCAAGTCAGTCAGAAATGTCTAAGTCTCTACCAGGTAGTACTAGCTGATTTTCCTCAGGCTGGACCATAAATTTCTCATATATGTAGTAGGTTTGTTAATACATCTTACATCTGTCTATTGGTGGAATTATGTGAGAGAACAGGAGTAGATTGTCAATCACAGTGTCTTCCAATCTTCATGTCTTCCTTTAGGAAGTATTATGTCATTTACTAATTATTTCTATAAACTTCCTTCTTAAGAAGTAGGACTATTTTTGTTTGAATTAAAAATTCATATATTAAACATAATTTCTAATTTAGTATAATACATAAAGTTCATTTCATTATTTTAATTTGTCTTATCTTCCAATCCTTATATTTTCAAATTACAGTGTAGTAACTATCTTCTGTTATATTCAGAGGTATATTTCTTATTTTCCTTGATCATTATTATTTGATTTCTCAAAATATTCTCTGGTTTGTCTTTTTTCTTTTACTATATCATTTTTCCTGAAGGGTAGAGACATGAACTACATGGGGAATTTAAGGTATAAACTCAATGTTTCATAGAAGTTAAGAAGAACTTCATTTGTCCTGATATTGCTACTACCTTGTTAACCCACTTTATTAATGGAAATTTAGTCTTCAAAATACTAAGTTTCTGCTTCAATCCCTGTTATTCAAACTTATCACCAAATTGACAAATCTGAAGTTTGCTCTTTTTTTGCTTTTTGGGTTCTAATTCTATACTGTTTAGTCTAATATATGCATATTTGTTTCTGTTTTTCCCCCTTTCCCATGTGGACCACGCAATCTCTAATATACTGGGAGCAACTGCATTATCTTCAATATTTTCCTGAAGTAGTCCTTCTATGAGTATACTAGGTTTGATGTAAATGGAATTTAGCATCAGGATTGTTCTGTCACAGCAATTTGCCTAAAGAGGCCCCATAAGCTGATGAAAGCACATGGAAAATACGTGTTGGTGGTAGAGCAGAAGTAGGAAATGGTAAATGTGGTGGTAGTGGTAACAGCAATGTAGGGTGGTATGAGTATTAAAGGTAGTGGGTGGGGAATGGTGATGGACTGAGCTGGGAACTAAATATTAGTACTTCAGTTATTCAGGGAAAAAGCAATTCAAAGCCCAGGACCAACATTTTAATGAAAGAAGGGAAATGACAGTGGTATAACTAGAAGTAAAGTGCATACAAAATACGAAGTTAATGCCCGCAACAACTTTCTAAGCTATGGTATTCCCATTTTGTAGATGAAGAAATGGAGAACAAAGGCATTAAGCAACACATCCAAAGTGACACAAACAGCAGGTGGCCAAGCTGGGATGTGAAATAAGAGTATTAGGCCTTGTGGAAAGAACCAGCAGTCTAGACAATCCCATGGACCAGGCATTTTATATTTTAATTGGATTTACTTGTCTTCCATCCTAGCACATCTTTAAAGATATTTTGTTGTTTCTAAGGCCAACTGCTTGATCAGAACTGTGATACCATAAGACTATGTATTTAATAGAACTCTTCTTGGTAGCATCTGTTCCTTTGCCCTGAAACTCACAGGGTCAAAAGAACATGGTGCACAGCATGCTTATTTTTTGGTGTTTATCACCACAACAAATCTGGCCAAGCCTAATATCTCCTCCTCTTCTGAGACTAACCACATTCATTTGTATTGAGATGGAGGCGATGAACATGAGATGCTTAGATTTCATGTTGCAGAAAAGTAGAGTTAACTAATAGTCCTTGCTGCTGTCCTCTGAATTCACTGTTACATTTATACCAAGGTCACCCTTTGCTTGGGCTGTTCCCCGTGAAAGAGAGAACATGGTAAATATAGTAATTCATGTCCACTTCTGAGAGATGTGGGGTTTCACAGATGGGTGACTTTGGACCAAAGAGTACCCATTGGTTTGGCCAGACATTATTTTTTAGAACTGCACTAAATTCTGAGACTCTTCCTATCACATACTTCTTTCTTCCTCTCCATTTACAGATGGCAGATCTACATTGTAATTTGAAGGCTTCTCCTGTCTATTCAGGTCCCTTCCCTATATCCTTGGAAGACTTTCCCACAACATATCCCCTTCACATCTAAACCCATTTGTCTGCGTCTTGGAGGACCTAAACTAATACAAATACTTAAATCCCTCCTTGTTTCTCACAATTTGCCACAGTCCTTGATGGCTCTTATACTGGACTTACACATGTTTTTAAATCCTTTCACTATCATTATGTGATTTTGTGTCATCTTCACTCCAAATTTCCTGAAACCCCAATACATAAAATAGGTCTCTTTACCCTGATATAGGTTCAGGAGCATTTTTTTGTCTCTACTTTCAATCATTACCAAACTTAAAATAACAGTCTATACTTGCTATCTGCCTCTCATTAATGACCATTGTCATCTAGCTTCCATACTAGTTACTTTTTTGAAATAATGTTTTCTTCAAATTCAACAGATATTTTTTCTATTCTTATTTTCTTCAAGTTTTACACAGTGTTTTATATAATGGACCACTTCCAGCTTAAATTCCTTTAGTCCCCTCCCTGGCTTTGGTAGAATTCTTGTTTACTGGTTTTCTTTTTTTTTTTTTTTTCTATCAACTTTATGACTGAACTTTCTGTGAATTGATGTCCTCCTCTGGAACTCTAAATTTAAATGATTCCCCCAAGAAACTAATCAAGGGAGGTAATATAAGAGATAAAAAGAGGATAATCTTATTCAGTATCATGGCTTTAATTATCACCCATTTTGGATGATTACCAACTCACAGTCTCTGGCTTGTATCTCTCTCTGGATTGCTAGTTCTATATTTCAATTTGCCTATTGAATATGTGGGGCATATAAAGCTGCACAAACTCATTTTATACCAAACTGAACTTATTTTATTACTTCCTAAACTCGTTCTTCCTTTTGAATTTATTATTTCTTTTAATGACAACATCACCCCACTTAAATTCCCACTTGAATCTTTACTTAATTTGTGATTGTTCTCCTGACTTCTGCCACCCTCCACAACTTCATTCTCTTCCCTAATCCAATTAGGTCACAAGAGGTATTATTCTGTAACAACTCAAATCTCCTGGCTCCTCTCCATTTCCATTGCTGCTCCCCAAGTTCAGGCCATCATTATCACTCAACTAGATAATCTAATCATGACATTTTCTTGCTGAAAAGAGACTGCTTCAATAACCTGTTAACATTGAACCTAAACTCATTCACCTCAACATATTGGATGGAATGCCGTCACATATTTTTATATGCCTCAAAAGTAATTTGCCATTGTTTAATAGTTAAAATACAGATGCTTGAAAATTATGCGAAAAAATGATTTACATGATGATATTATTTCTTGAGGGGTTATAATTATTTGTATGAACTTTATGACCACACTTTGCAAATTATAATATCGTCTGTCAAGTGTGATGAGGAAGAAAGATGGTTGAGAAATTTTAGTCTTCAGAATCAAGGTCAAATTCCCTAACTTGAGATTTCATAGCTCTTCATAATTTGGCACCAATCCTGTTCTCTACATCTCCTGTTTGCATGCTGTTTGTGTTAGCAATAAAACAATAACCACAATATGGTCACATGTAATTTATGCCTGCTTTTCCTACTTTACCTTTACCATATTACTCCATGTGCTTAGAAAGCCCCAGTGCTTCATTACACAGAGTAGAGTTCTAATGTTCAGATATGAATACCACTGCATTCATGGAAATTTAACTCTCCACTTTTCTCAAACAGAAAGTAAATGCTTTGCACTTGGAAACTTAGTAGCATTTTACTCACTTCTCTGGTGTAACAAGTAATACTGTCTACTTAATTTTCTAGTTTTACAAACAATATTTTAATCCATATACTAGAATATAAGCCACTTAAAAGTAAGAACTGTTTATTTGTATCCCTGACAATTTTTGGCACATGATTGATATTTAAAATATATCACTTAAACAGACTTTGTGAGTTCTTTGTTAAGTTTGTTCATTGGTTTGACATGTCTCTTTGCAAACTTGTCAATTTCCCTATATAAAACTCCTCCTAATTCATTTATTCAAGTACTAAGTCAAACTAATCTCAGCACTTTTTGCCCAGAAATAACAGTTACTATTTATCCATTTTAGAAGAAGAATATTTATCTCTAAACTTGGTTTTCTACTTCTCATCTAATTCTATGTTTTATCTCAAGCCTCTGGTGGGTGAGAGTAACAGATCTTGTGGAAATGTCTTAATTACAACATATCTAATTCTCATGAACTTATAAATTGCCTCAAGAAAACTAGTGGATTGGTTGACTATAATTTTTACTTTAAATTATATTCACCTTCTCAATGAATATGTTGTAGAATTAAAAGCCATGTCTCCTTATTTCCAGCTCAACCTCAAACTTGTCTATCCATTATACCCACAGCCCATGCTGATGTAAGGCCAGCTTATCCTGGGTGGGGCTGAGGGCAGGACTGACGCAGGGTTGCAAAGTGATTATAAAAAGAAAAATAATTTCAAAATTGAGTCATACTCACATATCTGTTAGTGCAAAGGGTACTAAGAGAGGTCACTTAATTAATTCTTGTATCCTGGGGACAGAAATGCCACTAATTTTATCTGAAATAATGGTATTCCAAAAACAAGGAATCTACAGTGACTGCCATGGTGTCATTCCCCTTCCCCACACACAGATTTTACTTCCCTGTGCTGATTAGCAACTAGAAAGGTTTTTCAACAAGTACCTTCTGACAGAAGAGATACACTGACCCCAAATGCCTGAGTTATAAACTAGAGTATGGCAAACAGTTTTTGTGTGTTTTTTTTTTTATAATTTGATCCAGGTAGGTCAAATAGAATATACACATTTTTTTTCCTCCAAAGGGACTTAATTTTCTATGACTGCAATAGAAAATCTCAGCTGAAAGTGAGAAACACACAACTGCCACCCTTTGTGAAAAGAAGGAAAACAGAGGCAGATGCACAGCTGTCGTTTCTAGCAAAGGCTTGGTGTGCACCAACCCCCCACTGCACCTCAATGACTGCAAGTTTGGAAAAACAAGTATTTTCCCAGGGAGATGAACTGATTAAGATAACGAAAAAAACAATTTTAGATTACTTCTCCAAAGGGGATATGGATAACTGAAACTTTCCAAGGTTCTCGTGAAACTTTAGCAAGATGTATTTGTGTAATAGAAAATGTTTGGTACTTAGGACACCATGAAGACTGCATTCCTAAAACTGCTGATCTGCAATGGATGTGAAAGCATTTGTCACAAACATTATGATTTTCTTGCATTGGTGGGTTTTCATAAATCATTTCTTATTGCAGACTCCATGGACAAATGCCACAGAAAAGACTGAAGGTCTTTTTCATTCTCACAGTGGAGTTTGTTTCTTAAAGGCAAACTATCAGCAGAATTTTCAAGGAGAAAAGGCAGTCTCTGAGCCAAATCTTCCTAGATCATGAAAATGATATTAAAGAATCTTGTCATTGAGTAATATGTGCATGTATACATTCTTTCCCCAAGTACACACACACACACACACACACACACACACACTTACACTGCCCTGTTCTTTGTCAACCAGATCAATATTTCAAACACAAATGAGGTGAGCTCAAGGGAAGAGAGATTCATATTGATGTGTGAAAACTTTCCAGGAAGAAACAGGCAGATCCATTTAAGAGTACAAATACACCCAATAAATCATGGTGAGTTTGGTGGGGTGACTGCTCTTCCTTCTGGCAGCTTTGTAATTACTCTCTCAACAGAGCAACAACTTCCTTTAGAAACAGACACTCTATATGCAAGACAGTTATAACACTGGGCATCACTGCTGGCCACAGCCTAGGCTACATATGTCACAATCCATTAGTTCGGAGATGTAGCTGAGCAACCTGAGGTTTATTAAAACCAAGCGCCACCTTCCCTGATCACTTTTCTCAAGGTCTCCTCAGAGCTGTCATCAACTGTTTTTAATAGCCCATCAATGCAGTCTGCAAATCATTCTCTCCAAGTCCAGACTTTATGAATTATTAACCTGTTCTATGAGAATTGGTATTCCTACATTCGCTCCTGCCCAAACTATTTTCTAGTCTTTTATTAAAGCTCATAATTGGAGATCCTCAAAACATGCTACAATGAAGGACATGATTTCAATTTACACTGTGAGAATCTGATTCATCTGGATTTGTGTTTGAGCACTGTAGAGTATATGTTGGAAAGTTCGCAATAGGTAGAACATGACACTGAAAATGTAGAAGACATTTTTTGTGTGCCTGAGATCTCTCTTCTCTGAAATACCTAAAATAAGTCCATGTACACTTATATACTTGATATTTAAGGATGTGATGTCCTTAACTATCCTTTAATTGATTAACATATAACAGCATCATTTTTCTAATTAGTTTGTAAGAGAAGAGGCCACGTCTTGATTGATCTTATCTGGCCAGAATTCTTTCTTTCATGAGAGCTGCAAATGAGTTCACATCATAATAACAATCACTATCATTTTTGAGCACTCACTATGTACTGAACACTGCACTAGGAACTTTATATACTTTTCTATTTCACTCTAAAAGCCTTAAGAGTAGGTATAATTATCCCACCTTTAAGATGGCAAAACAAATTTAGAGAGCTAAAGTAACTTGCTTGTTTACATAACTAGCACTTGGCAGAGCTAGGAAAATCTGGATCTAGAACCCCTCCTTTAACCAGCGTGCAAAACTGCAATGCATGACAGTAAAATGTTTAGGCATCCACAAGGATCAAATAGTTATAAACTTAAAAACTTAAAAAACATCAGTGAGAACAAGGAAAACACTTCCATTAATGGTATTTTTTAGTTTGTGATACCCAAGTGGCTGCCAGATTTCTAATGATTGGGAAACTGATAAGAGAGACTCAGGAAGATT
>NW_006297819.1:1724666-1774253 GCF_000327345.1 Myotis davidii | reverse complement strand
TGAGAATATTTGGGAAAGAAAACAGAAATGATCATATTTAGTCTGGAGAGGAGGAGACTCAAGAGATACATCAGAGCCGAAACCGGTTTGGCTCAGTGGATAGAGCGTCAGCCTGCGGACTGAAAGGTCCCAGGTTGGATTCCGGTCAAGGGCATGTACCTTGGTTGCGGGCACTTCCCCAATAGGAGGTGTGCAGGAGTCAGCTGATCGATGTTTCTCTCTCATCGATGTTTCTAACTCTCTGTCCCTCTCCCTTCCTCTCTGTTAAAAATCAATAAAATATATTTTTTTAAAAAAGAGAGAGATACATCAGATACATGTTTGAAAATATTTGATAAGCTGTCATGTGAGAATGATTATTAGATTTATTTCTGACCTTAAAGAGTAGAATTATATTCAATATGGAAAAGTGAGAGAAAGGAATATTTTATTTAAGGAAGAACATTCTAATGATTAGAGATATTGAAAAACAAAGTGCTCTTCTTGATGCAAAAGCAAGATTGTTATGTCATAGGAGATGTTGAAACAGCTGAAGAAGCCCAGCTTTAGAAATTCAGGATGGTGCCTTAGCCAGTTTGGCTCAGTGGATAGAGCATCAGCCTGCAGACTGAAGGGTCCTGGGCTTGATTCTGGTCAAAGGCACAGGCCCGGGGTTACAGGCTCAATCCCTAGTTGGGGTCATGCAGTAGGCTGTTGATCAATGATTCCCTCTGGTCATTGATGTTTCTATTTCTCTCTCCTCCCTTCCACTCTGAAATCAATAAAAATATATATTTTTAAAAAAAGAAATTCAGGATGCTGTCTAAGGTCATTTCTCACGCTGATATTTCTCTGGTCTAGGAAGAAAAAGAAAGATTTGAAATTGTGACCACCAATTACTCACAGTTCCATATTTTAATCACATACAATATAAGTTTCAAAACCAAACTCATTTGAGGCAGCTTCTTTTCAAAGGCCTACCTGAATATGTAGCATGGACAGTGCATATAAAAGAGATGGACCAGAGTGGAATTGCCCATCATATAAGCTGACAAAGGCATCCTCTGACCTTGGAGTCTGGAGTTGCAGTTTTCATCAGGCAACATAAAATGTTAGGCAGTTGTGGGAAATGTTATTGGATAGAAGGTCTAATTAAAAGGAAAAAGAAAAGATCATCAAAGAAGGGGGACATGAGTTATTTAGTCAGAAAGACTGTTGACATCTATTGCAGCATTATTCACAATACCTAAAATATGGAAATGGTCTAAATGTCCATCAACAGATAATGGACAAAGAAAATGTGGCAAATAATGAAATAGTATTTGATCTTGAAAAATAAATAAACCCTTCCAAATGCAAAAACATAGATTAATTTGGAGGGTATTAAGCTAAATGAAATTAGCCTGTCAGAGAAGCACAAATACTTTCATGAGGTATCTAATATAGTCAAACAGAATGTAAAACGGTGGCTGCCCGGAGCTGTAGAGAAAGCAAAACACAAGATAAATAAGTTCTAGATATCCACTGAATAATATTGTGCCTATAGTCAACAATATTCTATACCTAAAAATCTGTTAGGGTAGAAGCGTTCTTACCATGAAAAAAAGACATTCTAAGCCAACGGACTCTAACTTCTAGAAAATGTATACTGAGGAGTGGGGAATTGGTGTGTTTCTTATTTGTAATAGGAAAGTCAGAAAACAATGGCATACAATGTAATCTTTCTCAATATATGCATTTTGAATCTTGGGAGCATACCACAGGTAACTGTTAGCAGGAGAAGACTGTCTGGGCTCACAGTAGTCTTATGACAACATTCCTATGAGAATGTGGTTAAAAACTGAACATTTTGGTCTTCCAGTTTGTTGCTTCCCCCATGCATAGAGTAGACTAGGTGCTGTGGTTAGACTGCCAGCAATGAATGTCAACTTGGGCTGACTTTGGGAAGTCACCTAATTTTTCATTTGTATGTACAATGGCTATAAAAACTGTACTTCTATCTTAGGTTTGTGGCAAGAAGCAGATCAAGTAATATATGTAAAGTTAAACATTTAAGACAGTGCCTGGCATCAATAGGTACTCAATAAGTGATACTACTCTTTTTTTTTATTAGCAGCACCATCAACCTTAAAAAGGCAATCTTGAAGACTCATTTCACTGATCAAACTGAATTGAATGATTGTTGTCAGTGTTATATAGATATAACCTAAGAATACCTTAACCCATTTCATTAGGCATAGATTGATTTATATATAAATAACAATGGCAATGTTATTGACTTTAATTCATTTTAAAGACTGGTAATTCTACATAAAGTAACAGAAAGTATGGTTTTCTCCGATTTATTGAAACATCCTTATGAAAAATTCACATCAGAAATGATTGCTCCCGTTCAGTGTGTATCATTTTGATGTGAAGTTCAATTGCACTTTCCAGTACCCATAAGTTAGCTCTTTGGAGAACAGGGACATTAAAAATCATGTCACATTCATCTTCTTAAGTCCTCTGCAACTATAACAGCTGACTAGTGAGGCTGAGATTTGATGACAAATGATGATAAATGTTTTGAAATGATTAAAAAAGTTAAAAGAAGTGTTCTTAGATAATAAAAACATGTGTATGTGTAAAGATTTACATTCATATTGCTTAGCAGTTTTGGAGTCTGCTAACAGTTTTGTGCTTTGGAACTCTATGCTAACATTTTCAGGGATTAAGCTTTGCTTTCCACATGTGGCTGGTGGCTGTTGTATTGGACAGAGCAGGTATAGAATCTTTGACCATAACAGATAATTCAATTGAACAGTGTTTGTAGAAAGTAGGATTGGGAGACAGTTTAAGGGAAGGAACCATTCTTAGAATATGAATAATAATGGGCTGAACAAAATGCTATGGTAGTTCTTTAAACAATAAAGATGGGGGAATAATTAATCACATTCTAAGCATTATGTTCCTCGTGTGGAGAAAGAGACTACTGCACAAAGGGTTATCAGTTGTCATGATAATGTGCTTTTTCCTCCTCTGCAAGGAGTCAGCCTTTAAGGGCCTGGTGTGAGTGAGGCAAGCCACCTGGGATTGTTGTGATTAGAGAGAAATGCATTTCAGCAGGGGACTGGGCATCCAAAATGCCAGGATTAGAGAAAAAAGAAACAAAAAAATAGTCTCCCACAGTTTTGGCCAACAGACCTAATCACAAATTCTTTTAAAATGCAATTCTCTGAAAGACATCTTTTTCAGCCATAAACTGCAAGCACTCTTCTTGCTCTTGCCCTCTGCCAAGCCATGAATGAATATTCATACCAGGTTATTTTAATCATATTTTTGATGTGACATAACTCTACATAATTTATTTTCCCTTCTCAGGAATTTTAAAAAAGAACTCTACCCCATGTCAAGTCTAAAACATTTCCTTCCTTCCTTCCTTTCTTCCTTCCTTCCTTCCTTCCTTCCTTCCTTCCTTCCTTCCTTCCTTCCTTCCTTCCTTCCTTCCCCTCTTTCTTCCTCTCTTCCTTTCTTCATTTCTTCCTTCCTTTCATCCTTTCTTCCTTTCTTTCTTTCCCTGAGATAAAACAGGACGTACAATGACACAGAGAGGTGACTGCACTGGCATGTTACCATTGAAAATCAATGCCCATGACCTTGGCTTGTTCTGTGGAATGTAATGGCCTGGAACACTGTACTCTGCAACAAGACCTGAGGTACTGGAGGGAATCTATGGGGTCAACATGCCAGGTTACAGCAGATCTGAGTGGGTCCAATAGATCAAGAGTGAGGAAAGCCTTGAGAGCAGGTGTGTCTCTAAGCCATTGCAGTGTTTCAGCACTGAATTGAATCCAACATAAATACACTGTTCTATTTTCATTATGGAAGAAGAAGTGGTGGGAGTTGACTTCCAGAGGGGGGGAAAAAGGGATCAGAGAGAAAGACAAAGACATATACACACATGCACAATAACACATTCAACTACAGAGACAGACACACAGGCAAATTGAGAATAGGATAGATAGAAAACAAAATGATCCCAAGTTTATTTACTGTTTATTTTCTTTTTCTGTACTCTCAGTAAAACCCTGTCCAATAGAGATGATTCACTTTGTTCAACATTATGTTTACTACAAGTAATAACTAGGAAATTCTATGTAAAGGACTATTTTTTTTTAAAAAAAAGTGATATTTGCAAGAAAGATGTCCGTTTAGCTTTAATTAAATACTCATACAATTGGAAAGATAGCACAGAAATCACTAGTTTGTGTCTGAATGCTGCTTGTCTCTCATTCCAGAAACACAATCTCTTCATTTTCCTTATGCTCTGACAAGCTGTTTGCAAAAAAGAAACATTCCCCAGAACCTAAACCAAGAGCAATTTCAGGACCTGGCACTTTCCTCTCTTAACTGTCAGTATGAAGTGAATAAAAATCAAATCAAGCAAAGCAGCATTTGCTGGTGTTTTCTAAGCATGGATTAATTATTCCCCCATGAAGCTGCTTGCCTTTCCCTTTATCAGTTGTTGGTTTCTACCTTTCATGCACGTGTGTGTGTGTGTGTGTGTGTGTGTGTGTGTGTGTGTGTGTGTTTTCCTGAGGATGCAGGAGAATTCTGGAGCATCATGGCAAAAATTAGGCTCAGTCAGGGTTATGCTAGTTTCCAATGCTTGCCTGGGAATATTACAATATCTGAATAAGATAAGATACTGAAGAAGATATATATCTCTGGGTGAAGGACCAAAGATGTTCCAGTTTGGACAAAGCACCATCTGTTGCATGCCTTTGGGTGCAAGACACGATTAGGCAATTCTAGGGGGTCTAGAAATGGCTTTGGTGCCCCAACTCCTTTCAAACTTAAAAATCTCTTTCTTTGTATACTTATCCAAAGTTTGTATTATGCCACCATTAACTAGACATTATCATCTTGAACTCCACTGAGAACGATGGATAGCACTTGTATAAGAAAAAAGATTCAAATAAAAGCTATCCCAAACGTCCAACTGCACAGTGCTGCAATATTGCCATTTATAGAAAACATTTTAAAATCATTTCAGTAAGTGGAATCCATTTTCTTCATGAACTGTTAATACTGAATTCTTAATAGCTTCCCTAGGGTTTTGGGTCTTGCTATGAAGCCTTTAGTGATTTCATCATTGTTAAGGCACACTAAACAATCACAGTTTATGTTCATAAGCATAAAACTTTCAATCTATTACTTGCCTTCATTTTTATAATCTTAGAAAAGGAAAACTTATTTGCCATGCAATCTGAATATAAGACAATGCTAAATTGTTTTATAAGCCTGGAAAATATTGGTATAAACAGTCCTAAATTGCTATAATGTATAATATCAACATTTGAACTCTTATGGATGCAATTATGCTCTCAGATTTTTCAGGTTTTTAAATAAGACACTGACTGTTCTTTTCTTTTGAAGCCAGTCTTCATTTTTGTGTTTGGTTCTTATTTTTTGTTGATAAAAAGACCATGTCAAATTGTCCCTCTTACAAAGGACACTTCTAAACCCATCTTCAAAATTTTCAATTTTTAGTTTCTCTTCCAAAAATCTTTTAAAAATATATTACAGCTCTTTATTTAAGCCTGGTACATGCAAAAAAAATCACATATCAAAGGTAACAAATACATTATAATTTTGATCTATGAATCCATTGCTGTTGTATTCCCAACTGTGAAAGGTATGTTCACTGTTAAAGAAAGTTAACTATGATTCTTTACAGAAAGTAAAATAAATGTATTACTCAACCTCTTATGTTTATATCTCTCATAAACTGGTGAATTTCCCTTTGATTATTTTCCCCATAATTACAGAAATACTTAAAAACCAGTATCTTTAAAAAAAAAGTGTAGATGATAAAATGCACTGTGATGCCTTTTATTATAAACTAGATTTCCGGTACACGAAATTCGTTCATGAGGGGGCCCTCAACCCAGCCTGCACCCTCTCTAATCCGGAACCCCTCTGGGGATGTCCCACTGCCGGTTTAGACCCAATCCCACAGGATCGGACCATCCCTCTCATAATCTGGGACCACTGGCTCCTAACTGCTCACCTGCCTTATCACCTGTAACTGCCCCCACTGTTGACCTGGTCACCCCCAACTGCTCCCCCTGCTGGCCAGGTCGCCCCCAACTGCCCCCACTGCCAGCCTGGTCACCCCTCACTGCCACCCCCAAATGCCTCCCCTGCAGGCCTGGTCACCCCACTCAGCCTGTTTGGTCATTTTGGTTGCCCCTCACAGCCTGCTGCTCAGTCGTTTGGTCGGCCCTCACTAACCACCCTGCTGGTCTGGTCACCCCATGCAGACTGTTCGGTTGTTTTGGTTGCGATGGTTATATAGATAGATAGATATAGATATAGATATAGATATAGATATAGAGAATATACTTGCTTAATTAGACCTGCTTTCTGATTTAGCTAAACGTTTTCCAGACCAGTGAAGCACCCTTTTCCTGATTCTGCATTACATTTTGCCACAATTTATCTAGCTCTTCAGGGATGTGCAAAAGTAGTTTTATAGCTGTGAGTATATGAAACACAGAGTTTGTTCTTGTATTATTATTTATTAACTAGAAGCCCGATGCACAAAATTCGTGCAAGGGGCTCAGCCCTCGCTGCCCTGGCAGGCCCTCGCAGCCCCAGCTTTGTCTGGAAGGTAGTCCGGAATGTCATTCTGCTGTTTGGTCTAATTAGCATATTAGCTCTTTATTATATAGGATATAGATAGATATATAGTGAATATATGGTGTATGTCTGTCTGTGTGTGGGGGGTTATGCATGTGTGGACACTTGGAAATAAGGAGAATTAAAACAATAAAAAATAGAAATAAAAGATTATTTTAAAAATCTAGATCAGTGCAAATAAAAGTTTCATTTCATAATAGTTCTGCAATAAAGCTATAACAATGACTTAATGTACTAAATAACAAAAAAAAACCCAAGAAGAGAAGTCAACAAGTATTTTCCCAGACTATACTTCCATGCATAGTGCATAGCTTGCTTTTCTCTTTTACTGTTGATATACTGGTACCTATTTTGTTTTAACTTCTTTAGTGGTTACTCTGTTTTTCTTTATATTTTTGTGTTTTTTGTTCTCTCTGTGCTTTATTTTTGGTAGATACTACTTTGAGTACTAGATAATGCACTTAGTTAATTTTTATATTGTTCATGTCTATACCAATTTGTCTGTGTTTTCTTTTAAATATTTATTAACTAGAAGCCCGATGCACAAAATTCGTGCAAGGGGCTCAGCCCTCGCTGCCCTGGCAGGCCCTCGCAGCCCCAGCTTTGTCTGGAAGGTAGTCCGGAATGTCATTCTGCTGTTTGGTCTAATTAGCATATTAGCTCTTTATTATATAGGATTATTGTATTATTTTCCATACAGACAACTGTAAACATATTTTTGCCCACTCCTGTATTGCTATTGTGGGAAATATTGTTATTTATAACCTTTTTTAAAAAGTTAATAAAAAATAAATAACCTTTTTCCTAAATCTTCTACTAACCTTTGGTTCTTTTATTAGCATACATTTCTCCCAGAGAATTGGGAGTTTAAATGTTATCACATTCTAATGTTCTTTTAACCTGATAAAGAGTAAGCATCTAAAACCATGAGCTTAGTTAGGCCAGTTTATAACTTAAGGGATATAACATTAGAAAAACTAGGAGTATGACCATTAAAAATAATATCAGGGTAAGAACTCTATTTGCACTAAAAAAAACCCAAGAAGAGAAGTCAACAAGTATTTTCCCAGACTATACTTCCATGCATAGTGCATAGCTTGCTTTTCTCTTTTACTGTTGATATACTGGTACCTATTTTGTTTTAACTTCTACTTAGTGGTTATCTTTAAGCTTACAAAAGTAATCCGTTAAAATGTAAAATATTACAAACATATGGAAAACTACAGACAGTAATCTAACCTACAAGAGACACCACTATTTCAGTCAGATTTAACAGATGTTAACATTTTATTCTACTTGTTTCAGATCTTTCTCTTAAAGAAATAAACCATTACAGATAGAGCAAAAACTCAGTTCCACACTCCCCAGAGAGAATCACTATCCTGAAGTTGTTGAAGCTTAGTCCCATGCATGTTTTTGTAATTTCACTGCAGGAATTTGTATTTCTCAAATCATCTAAGCTAATAATTAAATAGTGTTCTTGAGTCACCCTATTGCAAAATAGGAATTTAACATTTTTATATTGTAGAACTCTAGTTCTTCCTCTTGCTATAATTCCAAGTATTAGATATAGAACATTATGGCCTATTAAATTAGAATTTTATATCATATACCTTTTCATTCAATAATTATTTTAGATATTTGTAACATAATTTACTAATATTATTTAGCTCTGCTTTAAAATAATGTTAATGTTTTCTACCAATCTATTTCCCATGCAACTTTTTTTAATAACAGACTCAATTTTGTTTCATTAGTTGCTCAGTTGCTGTATATTTTAAAATAATTTAAATACATATATAATATTTTATAAGCCGTTGAATATCTGAGAATAACTTTTAAAATAACTCTTCATAAGAAAAGACTCCTGTGAGGGAAGAAACATATCCACAAATGCTATTCCCCACTAGATACATTTTGGACACTGCTCAGTTGTCTCCTGGCTTTGGTGTTGCAGAGTGGGCAATTAGCAATCAGCATCCCTACTACCTGGCCACTCATAAAATTTTTCTTTTCTCATTTTGTAACTCACAAACTTTTCAGCATATTTCTAGACAACTGATATATTGTTACTGATTTTGCTGATTATAGCAATCACTTTTGATGTTTTCTCAGTTCATTTTTAAGCTCTACATAGTTTATTTCCATTAAGTCTTTATTCATAGTTTCTGTGCAAACTTTATAGGTTTTCCCCCTAATGCACACATTTAATGTTTAGCCTCGGTAGGAAATAGCACGCTCTGCCTTCTTTATCTATTGGATTCTCTCACACATTTTCCTTTCCCTGCCTCCAAATTTATCTTTCTTCCATGTTTTACATACACTATGTGAGAGTTTCTCAGGATAGATTACTACATCACTAATTTGACTTTTTTCAAATTACCCAGTTCAGATTTAAATCACAGCCATTATGTTTCTTTGCAACCAATCATCAAGTCCTCCACTAGTTTTTGTCAAATAGTCTACTGACTTTTCAACACTCTATTCTCTTCTATTGTCTTCTTTATTTTTTCTATAAAGATAATGGGTACTATCAAGATAATAAAGGATTATTTTAAGTCAGTGGTTCTCAAACTTCCTAATGCCGCGACCCTTTAATACAGTTACTCATGTTGTGGTGACCCCCAACATAAAATTATTTTTGTTGCTACTTCATAACTGTAATTTTGCCACTGTTATAAATCGTAATCTAAATATCTGATATGCTATATGTGTTTTCTGATGGTCTTAGGTGACCCCTCTGAAAGGGTCGTTCAACCCCCAAAGGGGTTTCGACCCACAGGTTGAGAATCACTGTTTTAGGCTGACTCTGCTACCTATCGTTAATGCTTATGAGAGGTTTGGTCTCCTTCTGTCTCAAGCTAATGTCCTCTGAGTCAAGTTGGTATTACTTCCTAGGCTGTGTCTTTTTCTCTTTAATTTCTTTGTATTTCTATTTAGTCCACCATGAATGAAGGGCAAAATGATTCAGGTTTAATTTTTATTAACAGATATGGTGTATAGATAGATTGCCTTTGTGTTTACTTTCTGTCCACTGGGGTACTGGTCAAGTATTGTTAGATTCACTGTTAAATAGGAAGTTGATATGCATAATTCTTAATCTCATTCCTGATCTTTTAATCTTTTGTTCTGTGAAGCTCTACTGGACTGAAACAGGATAGTACCTTCTCTCAAATGCCTGATTGTCTGACACAAAGAACAGAGGGAGTACATGGTGAAACTAGAGTTTTAATATCTGCTGATAAAATTTTATTTTCTTGCCTCTGACCACTCCCTCTCTAGCTCTTTACTTGTTGCAATTACACATCCCATAATACAGTGCATTACAGCTTTCTTCTAGTGCATATCATCTATTTATTTTCTAAAAGATATAGCCTCAAACTGAATGCAGAGAGACGGGCAAATATAAAGTGGTAGTTGAAAAGGAGGTCGTTTGGCTGCCTGAACCAGCACCTGTTTCATTATAGAGATACTTAGTTGTCTGATACCAACAGTTTTGTTTCTAATCCTGGGGACATAATAAGAGTGGGGAGATATATGTTTCTCTCCACATTCAGGTGGGCAGTTGGCTTCTGTTTCTGGCCCATCGCTGATAAAGTCTCTCAACCCATCTCTCAGTCTTACAGTTTTAGAAGATGAAAAGAGGACTGACAGATATTTGAGATAAGGCACTATCCTGTTTCAGCTTTTTGATGGCATCCTTTTGTTTCAGTTGGCATTAGTGTCAGCTTTGAAGAAAAGAGATAGAAACAAAATATTTCCCTGTGATATAAGAGTGTGGAATATAGTAGGCTGATCAGGCAGCTTTGGTCCCCCAAGGCCCACATCTTTCTGATTGTTCTGTTGCATGTGGCCTCCATTCTCAGGGCCATGCTGGCCTATCACATGGCTTTGAGAGGAGAGTGTATCTGAGAATTACAGTCTCTTTGTGAATAATCATGCACCCACATAAAAGTAAAATGTTTTATAATAAAGAAAGGGTGGAAAGAAGGTTTGGACTGCTAGCAGAGTCTGCCACAGTTGTGACTTTTCACCTTGCAGGCCATATTGTTTTACCAGACCTCATTTTAAAATAACATAGAAACTAATTTTAATCCTTTAATATAGCAAATGATTTACCATTTGTTCATACAACTCCTCAATTATATGTTTTAATTAGAAAAGTTTCTAATAGCACATTTGTTCAGTGCCACCAAAATCCTCATTTGCCCATGAGAAAAACACCTATGCATCCTTAAGAGAAATACATATTATTTTTCTATTCTTCAAAGAATGTTTTTATTGTGTCTGAAACAATTAATCAAACCAGTAATATATGCATGCCCTGTGCTTGTTGACATCTGACACAGCTGTTAGGAGCTGTAAGTGGAAGAAGAGATCACAGGTGAGATGTAATCACAGATTGTTGGAAACAGCCCCTGTACTCCTAATCTTTTCTCATCTCTGCATCCATAATTCCACTTTATAGTCTCCATGCAGCAAGTTTATGCCATGCAACTTTGTGTATCAAACTGTCTTACTGAGCAAAAGCAGTTTTAATCATTATAACTTTGTCCTTTGCTCTTTAATCCCTCCATTATCTTTCTAGAAGATACCATCAACTTCATCAAGACAATTTCCATTGTTAGCACATCAAGAATGACTTTTTCTAACAGCTGGTCTCCACTGTTTAATCATTAAATGTGTCCCACCACATTTATCATTAGCTATTTTATACCTGAGCTACCGACCATTGCTGGAATAAGCCTAGATCACTAGAAATTGATTTTTTTTTCATGTCAGTCCTGTTTTTGTGGTTACTTTAACTGTGCTATTTATTCATCTTACTGATTCCTCAGCTCATATTACATATTAGCCATGTAAACTTTTTCAATGTATTGCCTCTCTTTTCCTTATTTATTGGAAATATGGAATTAGTCCATATGTGTTCCCTTCTATATTTTCCCTGCCTACTTGCCCACAGGCTCTCCCAAAGCTGTTTGTTTGTTTTTTTTAAGCAGGAGAATAATATTATGAATGGGGTATTAGGATGGACTTAATGTATATATAGATATAAACATATCTCCCGTGGGTTTTGTTTTTCTGGAGAGCCCTTATAAAAAGTGTTATTTCTCTTCATATTTCTCTTGGCACACAGGCACGAAGGAAAGATCATGCTAGCATACAGCGAAAGGCATCCATCTACAAGCCAGGAACAGAGAGCTCACATCAGGCACAAATTAGGCAGCACTTCACTTTGGACTTCTAAAAGGAAATACATTTCTGTTGTGAAAGCCACCCAGTATGTGTTTTTCTGTGGCAACCTGAGCAGACTAATACAGATAGATGGGGGCTTGAGGAGAGAGTCTCTAAATCAGACCATGACCAGAGGAATGTGAAAGGGGAGGCTGAAGACCTTGTCTTTATGGAAAGTAGCACCACCTGGTATAAATACTAAGACAGCCCAAGTGCTGTCCACCTATTCTTTGCCATAAAATAAGAGAGACTGGTCCCCGGGTGGTCCTTGGCACCTTTGCTTGAACTTGAATGACTAAGGGAATGTACTGGGTAGACATCTATGATGACAGTTTTCACTCTTCCGAAAGTGTTTGAAAGCCTTGACTTGATATGTAAGGCTCTGTTATTATTCCCACATTAGTCCTAAATTTTGATGTAGAGGTGGGGGTTAAGAATGGGATGCAGAATAAAAGGACCTGCCAACCAGGACTGAAAGCTGAACATTTAATAGAAGGTAAGAGTAATCTGAGCGACTTCATTATAGAAGCTGCATTCAGTTCACGTATGAAGTATCTGATGCACTTACGAATATAACGTTCACAGAAAAAGACCAGAAAGAAATTTTCTAACACATTAAGAAGGGTAACTTATGGATGGTCAGCTGAAGTATTGTTTTCTAGTTGCTTTTTCCTAATGTGTTTTGTATTATCTCAATCAGAACAAAAGCAAAGCAAAAACATGACATACTGTGCATATGTAAAATTTTAATATTATGGATTGATATCTCTAAGTCCTCACTTCTGTTACACGAGTTTGCCTTCGCACCAGAATTCTTGCAGCTCTGTGACACTTACCTACTACATACCTTCGTGTGACTACCAATGAAGCAAAGCAAGTTTAAGTATACTTCTACATATTTTTTGGCTAATAACGCACATCATTTCACAGGACTTCCTGGCTTTCTACCACATCACTGAGGAAATCTGTGGGAATAAAAGCACTGCTTTTCTAAGAACATACCCTATTTTGAATGAAGGATGATTTGCATTATTAACACAGCAGGAGGCTGGGAGAATTTCTATGCAAACTTCTTAAAAAGATCTTCATCTCCACAAGCAGATGTGGAATGTTGAATATTTAGCATTTGTTATTAGAGACAGGATAGCTACTAACTTTTGTGATGTAAGTAGTTGACTGCTTATTAAGGTGCACTCTGCCACTCAGCTGACTAAGTGGTTATTGTTGGAACTGTCTTGGCAGTAACCTTTTTATTTTTCCAAAGAAGAAATCTATGAATATGAAACAGGCACCTGGTCCGCACATAGAAGCCCAGCAATCTATTCCTGGGCAGCATGCACTCCTGACCTCCCGGAGCAAGGTGTGGAGAGAGCTCATGTACTCTAGGCTACTTTAAATGTAGGCAGTGGAACGTTTTCTAAATGGTGAGCGGCATGGACTGTTTGGTGGCCACTCTAATTGCCCGCACCCCTCAAAAAGCAAAATACAAAACAAAACTGGCAACTACTGCTAATGTGAGCTCTGCTGTCAAATACAAAACTGCAAGCAACCGATTTAAGGCACAGCCGTGCCGAAAAGTATCTCAAGAGGGATAATTAAAACGTATGTGCGCACCCAGAGAAAAATAGATGACTTTCTGGCCCTCACCATCCCAATCCTCTTGTATTTTCAACAATAATAACACAGGAGAAAGTGGTTGGATGCTAGAGTGCCTCAAAATCTGGCAATTAATAAGGATGTTGCTTTGACTGTCTAAGACTTCCTCCCTGCTAACTGTTTAAATATATCATTCCATTTGCCTCCACTCACATTCTGTTTGCTTCAGGGAAGAGTTCTTGGTCCTTTTGACTTCCCTGATTCTAGATGCACACTGGGGACTTTTTCCTAAATTAAAAGACGTGTCTCTGTATTTACTTGTTTCTATATGTACAGAAAGAAGAAGCTGTAACTGTGTGGATCAAGGTGAGCTTTCTTTGCAGATGTTGCCCTAGGCACCTTTTGGGTTTCCTTTAATCCTCCACCTTTCAGGTGTGCCCATGGTGTGTGTGTGTGTGTGTGTGTGTGTGTGTATGTTTGAGAAACAGAGAGAGATAAATTAAGACTCATAATATCACCTAATGTTTTGTTCTTGTTATAAGTTATTAGGATGTGGCTCTAAATGAAGAGTCTCAATGCTTCACTTGCAAAGAGAAGCTTGTACCTGGATCAAGAGAGAACAAAAACCAAAAGGGCCAATATTTATTTTTCTCTCAGTTATGTTATATGCAGAGCCTGGGATTCTCATTGCTGACACTAGGGGCACAGTCATGCAGGCATCTTTATTCTCTCCCCTGAGTAAAAGATGAATGGGAATGCAGCAAGGTAGCAATGGTGAAAGGGGCAAGGTAGGATGAAAGCTAAGTATTTGCACTTGGAGGTAGGAACTACTTCAAAGGCTTCTGCCATGTAATATTGCTCATTATCCTGAATACTTGAGAGAATTCTGAAGATTGTGTCCATCTAAATTTAAGCTATTTTATAAATTGATTTATTCATTCAATAAATATTTATTGGACACTTACAATGTGCAAAGCATTCTGGAGAACACAAAATGAATAACAGTCTTTTCTCTCAAACAGTTTATGATTGCATGGAGTAGAATAATATATATGCAAATAATTATATTATTTTATTCAGGACCCTTTTGGTTGCAAATGACAAAATCTAGACACAAAGTTTCTTAAAGAGATAATAAATATATTGGGTCAGAAAATGAAAAGACTTTGAATAGAACTTCAGGCACTGCTAAATTGAGGGTTCTTGTGATACCAATTATTCTCACTATCATTCTCTTCCACCCCCACTTCCACAACCCCTGCTTTACTTTCCCAGGATTTGAACTCTCTGGACCAAAACTGTGGACAGAGCTGTCTTGATTGCTCATTATTGGGCATATAACCTTACCTTCTAAAACTGCCTGGACCATGGCATGTGCTTATTAAACATTTGCTAAATAGAATGTTTCAGTAGATTGGTGAGATTCAATTAGATGAACCACAGATTGTAAGAGGTGGATGAATGACACTGTGGGGAGGAAAGAAAGACAGAGAATGCCCTAACCAGTTTGGCTCAGTGGATAGAGCGTTGGCCTGTGGACTGAAGGTTCGATTCTGGTCAAGGGCATGTACCTTGGTTGTGGGCACATCCCCAGTAGGGGGTATGCAGGAGGCAGCTGATCAATTTTTCTCTGTCATCGATCTTTCTAACTATCTATCCCTCTCCCCTCCCTTCCTCTCTGTAAAAAAAAATCAATAAAATATATTAAAAAGGAAAAAGTTAAAAAAAGAGAGTATATCAAATATCTCAAGAATTTCTTCCATTGGAGGATGGAGAAAGAGAACTGTAGGACTATTATTTAGAGAGAATCTGTTTTTTGCATACAAAATGAAAACATATACTTCTAAACTATGAGAACAATGAAAATTAATAGAGCACTGTCCTTAAAGGAGCGTGTGTGTGTGTGTGTGTGTGTGTGCATTGGGAGTGAGGGAGAGTGAGAACAACAGCACATGTGAAATTTCACTTTGGAAATGAGAGAACATAATTTTCTTCCAAAGAAAAAAAAGAGAGAATACAAGTGAGGATATAAAGATTTTAATGAAGAGCAGAAACCAAGTAAGTGGTTCAGAATCCAATGGCTTTTGTATTCTTAGTTCAACTAGTAGAGAAATATAGAAGACTGCTCAGCAACCGTGATCAAAGGGATAGGGATGATATAAGAATTGATTACAAAATAGTCACAGGAAGTTAAGTAAAGCATAGAAAATATAGCCCATAATATTGCAATAACTATGCATGATGCCAGGTGGGTACTGGAAATATCAAGGGGAACACTATGTAAAGTATATGATTATCTAACCACTAAGCTGTACACCTGAAACCAATAAAAATCTTTTTTTTAAAAACTGATGAAAAAAAATAGATACAGAGGCATAGAAGCCTCAAACAGACTGTCAAACTACAGTGGGAAGGCAGGGGAGGGCTGGAGGGGGGTTGGTAAGAGCTCAACCGAAGGACTTGTAGGCCTGCATATAAGCATAATCAATGGACACAAGACACTGTGGGGGGGAGGGGGTATGTGCCAGGGTATAGGGGAGGCAGGGAGAAGGTCAATGGGGGGAAAAAAAGGAGACATATGTACTGCTATTTTTAATACTTTAAATAATAAATTTTTTAAAAAATGAACGGATTACAAAGATTTTTAGAGTTAGATTTAAATGAATTTCTATAGGCTGAATATCTCTATAGGTTGCAACTTAATGCCCAATGTGAAGGTATTTAGAGGAGGGACTTGAGAAGGTGATGAGATTGTGAGGACAGAACCCACATGAGTGGGATTAGTGCCCTTATAAAAGAGACCATACAGAATTCCTTTGCCCCTTCTGCCAAGTTGAGGAAAATAAAAAGTTGACTGTCTATGAACCAGAAAATGAATCTTCACCAGAGACTAACTCTGCTGGTGACTTGATCTTGGAGTTCCCGACCTGCAGATCTGGGAGAAATAAATGTCTGTTTCTTTACAAGCCACCTAGTTTGTGCTCTTTTGTTATAGCAGTCTGAGGGAAGACAGATATTTTAGCAAACGCAATGGCAAAAACAAATTAAAAAATCTTATCCTTTAAGCAATCTGTTACAACAGAGAAGGGGAAAGAATAGAGTCCCAGAAGTATGAATATTGGAAAACATGGAAATACAAGTTTATGAAGAGCCAAAGTGCCTGTCAATAGGGTCCACATTGCGTAAAGAGACAAATGAAAAAAGAAACAGGCTCATGAACTGTGAGAATAAGAAAATGGCCCAGGAAACAGAGGTTTTGGGGAAAATCAGACCAGATTGAATAGGAATGAGAAAGTAGGAGAAGTTAATGTAATTGTGATCCTTAATGGGAAATGAGTGTGTGGCTGTGTTGCTAGGCGACTGTGGTGGAAAAGCAATGAAGGACACTGGAACTGAGTGGACTGAGGCACTAAGAGGTCAATTTTTGATAATTTTTGAAGTTACATTTGTAAAGTCTTAAGGTCACAGGAACAGACCCAACCCTAATGGTAAGTGGAACTTGGAGTGAGGTGAAGGAGGACAGATCATCTCTGAGGATGAGTAATCTCTGGGGCTGTGTGTTTTGTATGCCACCATTTGTTAACAGCAGTAGGATAATTATCTGGGCCAGCTCAGGCCAGAGACAGGTCAGCTGGTTCTTAGAGAGGAGGTATGGGAAGGGTAATCAAACTTTGCTTTGTGCACTGGAGGTTGCGGATGAGTGGGTGTCTATATAGGTATATTGTTTTATGTTTTGAGCCTTAAATCTCTTTAAAATACCTATTGGCAGAGATTCCTTCTCCCTCCGTAATCCTAGGGTCAGACTTGTGAGGTCCCCCCAAACTGGAGGAATTTCTCTAATAAAATAGTCTAAGAAAAATGTGCCCCCTGATTTAAACGCACAATAACCTAGATCTGTGGCCGGCAAACTTCATATAGTATTTTATGTCTAACTCCTCCCTTTAGACTATACTAGTAAGCTTCATGAGATGAGGCTTACAGTCTAAAAGGAGAAGTTAGACATAAAATAACTATGATTGTTCCACTTTAAGTTCCAAGTTCCCTGATCTGTGCCTTTCCAATAGAAGTTCAATAAACACACCTGGAGAGTATTATGCTAAGCGAAATAAGTCAGTCAGAGTATCACATGATCTCACTCATATGTGGAATCTAATGAGCAAAATAAACTGATGAATAAAATAGATTCAGAAACATAGAAGCATGAAACAGGCTGGCAAATTTCAGAGGGAATGTGAGGGTTTGGGTTGGGGGGTTAGGGGAGGGATTAATCATGGAACTTATATGCATATACACTTAACCCGTGGACACAAACAATAGAGTGGTGAAGGCCTGGGAGGGGTGGGAACTGGGTGGAGGGGGTCAATGGGAAAAAACAAACAAACAAAGGGGACATCTGTAATATTTTCAATAATAAATATAAAATAAACACATACACACACACACACACACACACTAGATATATGATAGATAGATAGATAGATAGATAGATAGATCAAATTTATTACCTGTGCAGTTTTTTGTTTTTTTTTGATATTTTTTAGTGCAAGATGGCAAAAAATAAATTTGATACAATACAAAACAAATTAAATATTTCCTTTCTTACCAAGGTATTTCTAAATAGTTTGCTTTGAAAGGACATAACAGTGTAAAATAGTAAGGAAGTAAATTCTGATTCATACCATTGTCTTTCCACACGTATAATTATCTGTTTTAGCACATCTTTCTCTTTGCCTAAAGGAAGCAGTTTATTCTCTCTCTGTCTTCTCTCTTTTTCCTTATTTTCTCCCTACTCTATACCATATACACCCATTCAAATACCACAATTCATCCTTAAGCCTATTTGTCTGATTTATGATTTTCATGTCAGTACTCCAATGCACCCTCTGTTATGCATATCTCCCCTGATTTACATCACTAATGAGAATAATGACATTTCTAGATTCAGCACTGCTCTTACTGTATCTTTATAATCACCATCACATTATTAAAATAACAAAAGCAAAGTGCTCAGCTGTTTGGAGTGCAGTACTAATGAGGCCAAGGTAGTAGGTTCAATCTCTGGGCAAGCTAGTTGGCATTTCACACAAGAGAAAAAAGGTTTGATAGCTATGGACTGCACCCTTACCTCAACTAGCCATTTTACAAAGGTGTATCACTGGTTGCAAGCAGGCTGTGGTGAGAGGAAGGGAATGAATTTAGGCAAACCTACAATTTAGGTAGGACTAGGGCCACTCCTATAACTTAGCTAAGCAATTCTGGGTTCCTAATCAAGGAATCAAGCTTAGCAAGCAAGTAGAATTAACCCTGTATTTACTTCAAGAATATAAAGACAAATCAGAAACAGTCAAAGGTTAAGAACAAGTATTAAATAATAGGTACCACTTTGGAATAGCAATGCCAGGAATTGTACTAAACTCTCTAAAAATATTAGTTATGGCTTTTTGATGTGATATTCAAGTTTTTTTGCAATTTACTATTTTTTCAAAGTTGATGTCTTAAAAGAAAATAAAATTCTAACTAAAACAATAAAAATAAAAAAATATTAGTTTATTTTATTGTCCTTCATACAGCTGCACAGGTTTTGAGCACTGCACAACTTTAGAGGGAGCCTTTTACTTATACTATTATTTTAGTGCACAACACAGAGGCATCGACTTTTTAATCTTTACATCAGCTCTGTAGCATAAGCACTACCATCCTGTCTTCTTACACATAAGGAAATGGAACTATTAGAGAATAACTTGCCCAAGTCAGACAGTTAACAAGTGTTGGAGATGGGATTCAAAGTTATTCTTTGTAAGTTAAAAAAAATCAGTATGGGGAAAAATTTTAAAGTAGTGCATTTAGGCAGGATACTATATGAAATCTAGGAGAAATCTTCTGGAACCTAAGGGTTCCAGAAAAATATACAGGCTAAAAAAGCATTGGATTTCACCAGTAATACTAGTTTATATATTTATCATGACATATATTTGTTTAGGGCACAGTTTAGCAAGCATAGGTGGTTTATTTTCCAACCTAAGATTTTTCCACCCATTACTCAGAATAAAGACATACAGGATATTCTTGTGTTTTTCATAACATTTCTTTATTGGTGGAGCGGGATGCTTGTAATGCAGATATTGAGCCCTACCATAGGCTACTTAGCCCCAAGTTGCCCAGAAGACATGTACACACACCAAATTCCTGGAAACACTACACAAGAGGATGGGTGAAGTAACTGTGCTAAAAAACTAAAGCCTTCATTTAGGCGTAAGGTTAGGGAACAGATGAAGAGATACTAAAAAAAAAGGGAAATCAGGACATCATATTAAACCATAAATACCAAGTCTCCTTCCTAGACCTTCTCCTATTAGACAGAAACATGGATTGATCACATTTAGCCTCTTCACCCCAGGATCCAACCAACATTGGGAGAGAAGCAGCGACATCTGACATGGAGGAAGACTAAAAACTTGAAGTCAGAACAATTCAGACTCAAATTCCTGCTCAGTCACTCACCAGCTCATTTTTTCTAGCTTCTGTTTCCTTACATTTAGTATGAGGATAAAAATACTCTCTTGCAGTATTATGAGGGTAAAATGAGATGACTTATGTAAAGCATCTGGTATAAGTTTGCATGGATGGTAAACATGGCTGTGGTTATTGCTATTGTTGTTAGAAGTTTGTAGGAAGACCAGTGACCTAGAAAAAAAATTTTTTTTTTCTGATTGGTCAAATGAATCAGTCAAATTAGGTTCCTCCTTGTAAAACACAGTATTAAATTACTCAACTTCAAGTCTGAAACAGATTTGGCTTTGCCTATATCTTCAAGGTACTATTTAAGCTTGGGTTGTCGTAAATAAAAGGAACTAGTTAAGAAATGCAATGCCAGGAAGAGAAAGACTAACAGAGCCTTTGATACCAATGTCCTGCAGAGGCCTTTCTGTGTGCTCCTGATGTGGAGAGCAGTAAGAATAAGCCTTTAAGTAAGCAGTGGTTCTCACTCTTCCTAATGCCGTGGCCCTTTAATACAGTTCCTCATGTTGTGGTGACCCCCAACCATAAAATTACTTTCATAGCTACTTCATAACTGTAATTTTGCTACTGTTATGAATCGTAATCTAAATATCTGATATGCAGGATGTATTTAGGTGACTCCTGTGAAAGGGTCGTTCGACCCCCAAAGGGAGAGCCCCCTTGGGATCTCTAAAGAGAAGAGGACACGACAGCTGAACCATTCCAAGTTTGCTTCATTTTCAGGACTACAGGTAAAGAAGAAATACATCAGCAAATGTTTGTTTGCATAAGGATGATATTGTGAGGATGTGAAGATAGTCAATGTTTTTGACTCCAAGACACATTTTCTTTCCGATTTTTATGACATGAATGAAAACATCTGGCATACATTTCATGAAAGGTGTAATCTTTTACTTAGCTGGGAATAAAAAAAAATATACAGCAACAAGTCAAAGGAACTGCTGGTTGGACTTGGCAAACATTACCACATAGAGGAGAATGACAGAGAGAGGCACTTGCATACAGAAGTGCACATGGCCACTAATTCTGGGAAATGGCAGTGTGTTTATGCATTGGACATTAGGCTTTCCCGGGTGTTTCCATCATTATGCAGAGCATATGGATTACCAATTTTCAGATAAATGAAATGCATGTGGAATCTTAAAATATTCAGAGATAGCCTGGTCCACTGCTTCCATTTTATAGATGAGGACATTTGGGGCCTGTTAAGAATAACATGTGTGAAGTCACAGCTAATTAGTAATGAAACCAAGATGGAAACCAAGATCTCCACATCTTTAAGTCAATGTTTATTTCCACCACCCCAGGTGGTTATCGAACTCTTAGTACTCTTGAATAATTTTTGGTGATTGAGAATGTTAAGTGCCTTTGAGGAAGGATTACAAAGGGTATTACATATGTGTCCATTTTGAACTCTTAGTACTCTTGAATAATTTTTGGTTGATTGAGAATGTTAAGTGCCTTTGAGGAAGGGCATCATAATTGATAATCTGTTTTCTTTAGATCAGGTTCAAGGATAGAAGTAATAAACATAGAAGATTGAGCTAAATCTCACCAACTCAATTCAGTACCTCCAAATTTCCTGTTTTTTTTTTTTTTAATTTGTATTGATTTCAGAGAGGAAGGGAGAGGGAGAGAGAGATAGAAATATCAAGGATGAGAGAGAATTATTGATTGGGTGCCTCCTACACACATCTTACTAGGGATGAAGCCCTTAACACCATGACCTCCTGATTCAGAGGTCATGCTTAACCACTGAATCACACCTGGCAGACAACATTTCCTGCTTTGATAGTTACTTGTTCTTTTATCTTATAAACTCTCTTATAAAATATGCAAATGAAAGTGATTTTGTTTTGTGGGTATTGCAGAAACAGTAGTTTTAGATGGAAATTTAGGAATGAAATAGGTACCTAGAAAATATTTTAAAATATTATCATTAAAAATAAGGCTTATTTCACTTAGCATAATGCTCTCCAGTTCCATCCATGCTGTTGCAAATGGCAAGAATTCATTCTTTTTTATTGCAGTGTAGTATTCCATTGTGTAGATGTACCAAGGACTTGTATGCATGCATATAAGCCAAACCAATGGACACGGACAACAGGGTGATGAGAGTATGAGTTGGGGAGGGGGAGGTTGGGGGTTAATGGGGGGATGAGGACACATTTGTAATACCTTAACCAATAAAGAAATTAGAAAAAAATAAGGCTTACTACATGTATTGAAAACAACTGCCTATGGGCTTAAATTTTGGTACTGCAAAGCTATCATAGTGCAGCTTAACCTGAAACTCTGTTGAAATATTGAAAGACACAAGTTTATAACATGCTAGAGATAATCTTGGGGGAAATCCCCATTGGTTGAGACCTACTAGTATTTCTATGACTTTCAAGGCCCCCACTCCACCTTTAGATCCAGACTGCTGTGGAAATATCATTTGGGGGCATTACTTGTATTTGAAGAAACACAGTGGAAAGTAATATTACTATTTAATCTCACTAATAAATATACTTGTATGCATGCATATAAGCATAACCAATGGACACGAGACACTGGGCGGTAGGGGAAGCTGGGGGAAGGTCAAGGGAAATAAAAGGAGACATATGTAATACTCTTTGTAATATTTTAAGCAACAAAACAATATATATATATATGTATATACATATATATGTATGTATATGTCTCTATGTATCTCTAAGGGTTATGGAGTCTAAGGTAGACTTCTAGGACATGTTTTTCAAACTCTAATGTACATATAAATCAACTAGGAATCTGTTTAAAATGCAGATTCAGATCCAGTTGGTTTGGGGTGGGAATTGCTATACACATTTTAAAAATTCTCTCAGTAGATGCTAATTGTGTTGTTTCATGAACCACATTTTCTGAAAAAGTTGGTATGGATGGAGAGAAGGGGTAGGAGCAATAGAGTTTGATTACTTAGGAAAATCAAGTCTCTATAGTTTATCTATTTCTAACTACAGACATAAACAGTAACTACACTTGGTCAAAATAAAGAGACTGATTAAAGACTTGTAGCTCAAAGTCAGTATGTTTTGGTGTTACAAAGTGTGTGTGTGTGTGTGTGTGTGTGTGTGTGTGTGTGTGTAAGTATGTCTTTCACACTTGCCCCCAGTCCTGGTCTCACCATCAATCCTCCACACCAGAGTCAGAATAATCATTTTAAAACTCGACATCACCATTTTACTCCTTAAAAAATCTTTCAGTAGCCCCCTCCTGTTTTGTGCAGACAATGTGCAAACTCTTAAAATAGCTGGTGCAGCTCTCCTGGATCTGACCACTGCCTCATGCCTTATCACTCTTGTCCTTACTACCTAAGCTCTGAACATGCCAAACACTCATTAGTCCTTCAAATAACATGTTTTCTTTTCCCTCAAGTCTTCAAATCACTGTTGACTGTTCCTGAAACATTCTTTCTCTTCCCCACAAAAATTCTCATTTTCATTTAAGTCCTCTTTATCCTTCTGGGGAAGTCTTTCTTGATGCCCAGAGTCAAGTCTGAGAGGCTTTGCTACATGACTACACACCTTCAGTTTACCCAGCACACTGCCATAATCCATTTACTCAGTACTTCACCACTGCACTCAAATCTCTTTGAGTTTAGAGACCTTTGTGGATGAAAAGAGGCCACATGCTAACCTGACTAACGCAGGGAAGGCCTGTGTGGTGGTCTTGCAAACTCAGATACCGAAAGTAACCAAAAAGGATGGTCTGAAATTAAAACCTTTTAATTAAAGAGCAGTTTATGATGGGTAGTCACATCCTAGGCCTAGGCTGGTATCTTCCCTGACAGAGGTCAATCTTTACCTTAACTTAGCCTGCCTACTGTCTTTTTGTATCCCTAATAACATATCATTGGAATGTCAAAGTAATTTTCATTTTTTCCGGACTCCTGAAAGCACAGGCAGCATTCTGCGGAGACCTCAAATCCCTTAATTGTTATTGAGTTAATTGTTGACTGTTAACTATGCTGCATCCTCCTAAGTAAAAGTAGTATATGTCTATCATTTTACTTTCTACCCAATCCCAGAGGTTCCCACCTCCCCCATCCCCCGCTGCTTTGCTTTTCCCCACCTCCCTAATCTACCAACGATGGAGTTCATGTAACCCACTTACATCTCCTCTTTTGATTGTAATGTAAAAAACGAGATAAATAATTGCCATTCTCCAGAGTACTTTCTCAATACCTTGAGATTCTGCTTCCTGGCAATTGTCTACAGTTTGACTCAGATAAACTCACAAAAGTTCTTTACAGGTTTGAATGTAGTTAACATTAACTTATATTTATATATTTATACTTATACTTATTTATTTATTCATTTCACATTGTTTTATCTTCTTTTCCTGGCTTACCCTTTTTAGCAAGCAATTAATAACTATTTAATAAATAAGTGAATGTGTGACAATTGCAAGCCTGGATGGGAGAGAGGGTGAGGGATGATGCAAGAGACCAGAATATGTTAGCTGGGATAATCTAATGGGGTTTGACCAGTCAGAAAGTATTTTTCTAGAAGAGGAAAAGCCCAAGAGCACAAAACATCTACATTGAGCACATGGAACTGGGGAAAGGATGCAGAAATGAGGAATTTTCAAAGGGATGGTGAAGAAGAATATAGCAGACAAAACACAGAGATATAATTGTGGTTTTCCTGCAGCTATTTCAACAAAATAAACATAACATGCTAGGCAGACAGAAAACCTGCAGTGGGAATAGAGGAAAGGTAGAGGTGAACAGAAGGTGGAATAAAATATCTTTTCAAAATCCTTTTAGAAGCAAGGGATTACTACAATGGGAAGACAAGTCCACTGACTGTGTACATTTAAGAGGCATATTATTGCTTAAATAATTTAAGACTTGAGAATAGGCTTGCAATAGTTTACAGAAGAAAACATCTTTAGTGACCCACCAGACAATTAAGGGCATATTGGTGAAATATTCTATGTCCAGAATAGAATAGGCAGGAAGAGATGATGTGCAAAAGGCTCCTAAAATAAAACTTGCCTCGGGCCTTGCACAGGATGGATGATTATTCATAGGCATAAGTCAGGGAAATGCTTGTTAGTTTTCCATGGTGACACTTTTGACACTTGGATTTGATTTCTTAGGATATATCCAAAAACTGTCGTTTTCAAACCTTCTAATAAGCAGTGGCCCTTTTTGTCAAATAAGATATTACCTCCTAGGACAGGAAAGAATAATCAGGTTGAAAAGAAGCCTGTGGAGATGAACAAGTCCAGCTTCCCACACCCTCCCAATATCCCACTGGAAGCAGAACCTCAAGGCTTTGAAATGTACTCTCACAATCCAAATACCCCTGTATATCAGGATAGTGATTGGTCCTCCCAAATATTTAGTGACTTATATTTACATAGACCCTATTAGCAGTTTATTTCATATGTTGAAAGTTTAAATTCAATTTGACTCCAAATTATATAAAATTTTATGTATAATGTATATTTCACACTTGTGTATGTATATGTAATATATACATATACATATACATATATATATATATAATGTTCTATATATACAAATACATACACACATGTATATATCTCTACCTATTTATCTATTTGAATGATTGACTATTTACCAGAAGATATAACTACTTACCATAAGGTATAAATAAACACAAACATTTAAGATTTAAAGGAAACAAAAAAGGCAATAGTAGTATTTTTTTAATTTTAATTTTGGTTGTTATCAATCACTTCCTAACAGAATTTTGTGTTTCTAATTCACTTTGGATGTTTGCAAGTCATTGACCTTGCTAGTGGGTGATCAATCTTGATCAATAATGCCTCTGTCCTTCATGAAGAGATCCCCTAGAAGAGATTTTGAATAAGCTGTTCAACTTTAACAGAGTACATAACAGGCACTTCCTAAATATTTATTGAAAGATGGACTTAATGAATGAGTGTTGGCTTTTGTTTTTCATTTTGGAAATTTTTATTTTATCATGCAAGAGTCTTACAGAGCCCTAAATATAGAGTACATTACTAGAGTAAAAGTAGAGGATAATATGACCCAGGAATCAAAAGGTCTGGGTTAAGATCATACAAGAGACAATTTCTTTTTTGATGCTAGGGCCTGTTTTGACTTTTTATAAAGTGGGGGTCGCAGGCAACTCCTTGAAAATTATAGACTGCTATAAATAATTCAATTACTATCTGAGGAAATCTTGCACTCCTTCTGAGCACTCATTTTCCCAGGAACCCCAAAGAGAAGAGCAAACTCTTCTTGGACATCATAGTATTTTCCTTCTTCATAACTATTTTCTATAAAGATAGGAAGTATGGTATTATACCCTGATATTCTCTCCAGTCAGAAATATTTATCTTAGTCAAAATATAACCCTTTATTATTTACTTTCTAATGAATATTTCATAAAAATTGAAAGGATTTAATTAACTATCTATGCTTTCTAGCAACAATTACACTTTTACTTGGCTTTGTAATTCCCAGTCAAACAAACAAACAAACAAACAACAAACAAACAAATAAATAAATAAACAAATAAATACATAAAACAAGACTACCTCTTAAAAGTTCTGTCAGTGTTAGAGACTGAATATTTGTGCCCCACCCAAATTCTTATGTTAAATTCTAACCCCAATATGATAGCATTAGAAAGTGGGGGCCTTTGGGAGATGAAGTCTTCATGAATGGAATTAGCACCCTCATGAAAGAGACTCCAGAACCCTTTGTCCCTTCTGCCAGATGAGGATACAGAAAACAAGCTGGCTGTTACTGAACCAGAAAGTGGGTTTTCACCAGATACCAAATCTGCCAGTGCTGTACTTGTAGACTTCCAGCCTCTAGAACTATCAGAAATAAACTTATCTTGTTTATAAGCCACCCAGTCTCTGGTATTCTGTTGTAGCAGCTGGAATGAACTAAGACAGTCTGGAATCAACAAGAATGTCAGCTGGCCTCTCTGTTGGTGGGCTGTATGCCTGACCTTTTATACTCAGGACAATAAGAGATAATTTCTGTCAGAGTGCGGAAAAGGTGGAAGCATCACATAGTGCATAAACCATGTTACCAAGATGCATTTCATAAATGCACCTGCAACCCAGGATTTGGAATTGACTAGGATATAATGTAACACAGTTTAATTACAGGTTGGCATAAAATTTTTGCTTTTTCTTTTTTTTAAAAAATATTGTCTACCATCTAAATGTGTCCATGTTATACATATGCAGAAGGCTGATAATCTAAGATTTTCTGATTGATTTAGGTAGAAGAATGTAGGAAGTAGCATTTGTTGAGTTCGTATTGTATGCCATATGAGTTCATTTGATCTTCAAAACAGCTTTGGGAAATAGGTGTTATCATTTTTATTTTATGGGCCTATATTCTAAAGCTCAGCCTTTAATAACTGCCCCCAAATTATGCAACACAAAAGCAGTGTAATTGGGATTTCAGAGCAGGTGTGATAGCTTTAAATCACAACCTCTTTCTCTGGCATCATTCAGTTTCCCAAGAAGTAGGAAGATCATTAAAAAAAGATAGAGAATTTTAAATTTTGATATGAGCATATTTATATAGAGATTAGATTTAGATATAATATAGAAAACTAGATTTGGAATAAATATCATGTATAATAGGACACAGCATTTAACCCAAATCAGATAATTATTAACTCATTAAATGCATGTTTTATAAATGCCATTTGCATGGTTAGTAAATTGGAGTTACTTAATTTACAACTGTAAGGAAGACACAGTGTGTCTCTAATATTCCTGGCAGTGGTCATCCACCCTTAAATATCCCCAACCCCCAGGTATAAGCATCTGCCAGAAAAACTGCACAGATAAAAGCTGGATATTATATATCTAAGTTCTCTTTTAACTCTAAAGACCAATAAAAGTAATAAAAAGGTAAAGCATCAAATCTTTATTCTAGTTTGAGTCCTGAAAAATAGAATGGTATGCTCTTTAGTTCATTACGTTTTCTGCATGTTATGAACCCATGTTCCAATTTTAGAAAACAGAAGCAGACATCAGGAGCTAGAGGTAAACCTCATGAGTCTGTGTCTTAGTCCCCTTCCCTACCTCATTTTCCATCCAAAGTATGCAACGGAGGGCTACCTTTTGAAGCAGGAAACAAGCAGAATAGTTAGTCCCCCAGGAACTAATTGAATCACTCAACGCTTTGATTTCTCTGGCTAAATAAGTGAGTCATGTGTACTGTGTCCCACATTAAAATACAAATTCACCCTTACCATTAGAATCATGTTTGAGTTCCACAACCCCCCCACCCCCCGCCCCAATCTCTTAGCAGCGAGGGATCAATATTGGTGCACATGTATTCTCACCCAAACCCTCTGGGGATACAAAGTTGTGAAACTGTTAGGCAGGTTTCTGGTTCAGGACTTGTCTCTAGGTAAAAGTAGGAATTATTAAACAGACTAGAGGCCCAGTGTACAAAATCCATGCGTGGGTGTGGGGGGGTGTCCCTCAGCCCAGCCTGCACCCTCTCCAATCTGGGACCCCTCGAGGGATGTCTGACTGTCAGTTTAGGCCAGAGCCTGGTGGGCCATAGAAATGAAAAGAATGTTGGTAAAAGTGTATATGTCTGTTTTCTGGCTGCAGTTTGATGCTCCTGCAAAGACTTGAACACAGGATGGAAACACACTTCCCCTAGGACAGGGCCCATGGACAGAGTACAGCTGCTCATTTGTGCTTCATAAGGACAGAGTTGGGACCTAACCAGAATGAATATGACTCCAGCTCCTAAGCTTCTTCATCATTCTGCTCTATGAAATAATCAACCATCTTTGCTCATTTAATAGCATGTATGTATCTTCTTTTCACACATTATAGGTTACTTGTTGCCTTTATTCACCATGTTGCACTCTGATTTTCTTAGTGATATTACTGCATATCTGCTATCCTATCTCATAGACCCTGTCCTGGAGAAAATGGGCATCCTGTATTTTTTAGTCAGGGCAGCTATATTAAACTTCAGACCAAAAAACAACAACAAAAAACAGACATATACACATAACAAGCAACAGTCTTTGATCTGCATTTTATGCCACCCCTTATTTTATTGCACATGGACATTAAAAACTGCCTTCTATATTTTATTGACAATAAGATGGCATGGATTGTAGACACATGGATAAATACTTTATGAGTCACTGTGAAAGGAACATACATAGCCAATTAAATTATGATATACTTTCTTATTATCAACTCTAAGATGTAATTTGATTTCAGTAATATTAATTTATAAATCAAATATATGCCTTGGAATTGGTGAAATATGGTATATTATGTCACTCTTGTAGTATGCTGTATTGTTAAGTATTCATTGTTGTTATTGTTTTAAAGTTCTCTAAACACAGGTATTAGTGTGTTACATATACAGTAAATTATTTTTTTAATATATGTTTCTACTGATTTCTCTAGAGAGAGAGGAAGGGAGAAGGGTAGAGAGACAAAAAACATTGATGAGAGAGAAACATCATTGATTGGCTGCCTCCTGCATGATCCCTACTGGGGATCAAGCCTCAACTCGGGCACATGCCCAGACTGGAATCAAACCACTGACCTCTTGTTTCCTGGGTTGAAACTCAACCACTGAGCCACACTAGCCAGGTGCTAAGTATTCTTTGTATGGATGCAATTTATACACACAACTCACTATTCATATATCCCTTATACAATTTCAGTTCTAGTGTGTGTGCATAGGCAGGCTGACCCTGTGGTTGATCATATAGACTCTGGAATCACCCTTTCTGGGTTCATGAAGTTACTCTACCACCTACTACCTGTTTGACCTTGAGAAAGCTTCTTAATCTTTCAGTTGATCCTATTTCTTTTCTCCAAAATACAGATAATAATAAAATCTAACTCATTGGGTTATTGTGGGAATTAAATGAGTGAAACTGTGCCTTGCACATATTAAGTACCTAAACACATTTACTATTAATGTAGCTGTTATCATGATTACAGAGTACACGAAGTTGTGAGCCATTCTGAACCCTCTATGCAAATCTTCACAATGCCCAGGGGACTCCATCTCAACTTCAGATGCAAACCTTTACAAGCGTGCAGCTGTTCCGGACATCAAGAATGCATGCACAGCCCATAATCATTCCAGTTATGTAACCTGCCATGCAGACCCCATCCTTCCAAACCATGTATCCCCACAGGACATATTCGGTTATGCATAGAGAACCTGCTGTCTCCTAAGTATACCCACTTTCCATAAATTTGCAATTAATATTAATCCTGATCTTGAAAATAAGCTGTGAGCTAAAGGAAATTGCCTTAAAAACAGGTTTTCTTTAATGAAAAGATTTACTGTATGTTTCTCCCTGCCCACCTTCCTTACTTGGCTATTGTGAAAATTTGCAAAGCATTTCTCCCTGTCGATACTCATGCCACAGCTGCTAATACAAGTTTGAGGGCACTTTTTTACTTAATTAGTGGAGAAATGCCAGTAATGGTGGAACCTGGTTCACCTCTCCCATTCATTTGCTCTCTATCACTTTGCTGTGATGTTGCATACTCATACTGCACGTATTCATAGCCACATGTCTAATATTTGCACAAGCTCAAGGCCTGGGCAATCTTTAACCTTCGATCTCTCCTCATACACATCTTGAACATCAACACCTGTATTTGTTCAACTCAAATATGCACTGAAAGTCAAGTATATGTATAGAATATCCATCTTGCCAATTACTCTATCTTGTGCTCCTCCTCTCCTACTCACTCTCTCTGATCATACTTGTTTGAGTTGTGTTTCTCATAGAGGTGGATACATTTACCCAGAGCTTTAACAAGAATTTCCTTTTACTTATTCTATACATACTGCTGTCCTCTTAGACATTAGGCCAAAATAACATAGCACCCAGGTTCTAAGTACATCTCAGATGGGCCAGTAAAATTGTATTATGGAGGTAAAATCAAAGTCACTTATCAAGAACAAGTGAAAAGAAAAGCACAACCTCATTTCTTCCTTTTGTTCATCTCTTCTCTATTTACTATTTTTAAATAAGAGAATAGAGAAAGACAGCAGGGTACAGAAGAGTCAAGTGTAACGTATCTAGCTTTGTGTAATGTAACCTCATATCATTTCATATAGAAGTAGGTAACAAGTGTAAATCATGAATCATGGGATTGTCTAACTATGTGTCTCTGTCCTACTCAAAACCATACTTCCTTAACTTTGATCCTTCTTCATAAGAGCCCTAATCATCCTAGAAGTGAATAAGAGAATAATTTCATTTCTTTATCACTTGACATGTTAGCCTAAAGAGAGGTCCAGTTAGTTACGGCAAGTAGTAGTGCTGGAGGTGGTGATGACACACATGGTCACAGACTTATATTGGTGTATAAAAATCTCCCCATTTGAGTCATCATAGTCACTCATTATCCAGAGAAAAACAAAGAATTAAAGCATCTGTTACTCATTAATAACCCTCAAGGTAGACTGAAGTCCTCTGCTTTATCAGTAGTGTTTTGGGCTCTGAAGTGAATAGACTTTTTTCCTTTATATTTGAGATCCTCTCACCTGAGTTTTCCCATTTATCAATCCAGACAGCATCCTTTATGTTCTGATTTCTACTAATTTACTTATGATCTCAGTTCTCAAAGATCTTATGGCTTAAACAAGCAACCACTCGACAAGCACTAGGTACATAGAGATGATTTCATTCCCAATCAACACAAAAAATTATGAGTATTTTCCATTGGCCTTTGTTGTTTTTTTTCCATTTATTTCTCCCCTTTCTACCCTTGTCATGATGAAAATGTCACATTCTAGCCATGTAAGCATATATTTAAGACAAGGAGCTCTGAGGATTGTGTCCCTGGTTCTGGATTATCACACAAAAGTCTCTGGCCCTTATATTTGAAGTAGGCCACTGAGGCAAGGATCTCTAGTCCAGAGTCCCAATCATTTTCAGTGCCTTAAATGTGGTCCAGCATTATATTAGTGAATCTCTGAAGCATGGGTCTCAAGAAGATCTACGGAGAGAAGCATAAGTAATACTGGAAATCGTCTACCCCTTTAAAAAATATCCTATATAATAAAGAGCTAATATGCTAATTAGACCAGATGGTGGATAAACCTTACAGAACAACCTTCCAGAACAACCAATGGGTGTGGGGTGGGGCCTTGAGACAGCAGGGGCTGGGAGGCAGCCAGGGCTACAAGGGTAGAGGCAGCCAGGGCTGCCAGGGCATCAGCTGCCTCCTGCAGCTCCACACAAGGGATCAAGTCCACAACCCAGGCATGTTGCCCTGACCTGGAATTGAACCATGAACCTTGACCTGCTGGATCAATGCTCAACCACTGAGCAGCACCGGCTGGACTGCCTATCACTTTTATGGGACTTAGAGGGACTACAACTATACATTTCTTAATTTTTAACAATGTAAAATAAGTAGTTACTATGTGCCACCTCTGGATTAGACACATGGGATACAAATCATCATAATTATCATTAGGTTTTTGAGTATTTACTATGTGTCAGACAATGTTCTAAGTTCTTTATATTTATTTTTAAAAAGAATTTTATGGATTTCAGAGAGGAAGGGAGAGGGAGAGAGAGAGAGAGAGACATCAATGATGAGAGAGAATCATTGATCAGCTGCCTCCTGTATGACCCCCACTGGGGATCATGCCTGCAACCTGGGCATGTGCCCTGACCAGGAATCAAACTGTATCCTCCTTGTTCATAAGTTGATGATCAACCACTGAGAAACACCAGCCGGGCTAAGTTCTTTATTTTTAATAAATACTAAGTAAAATATAATTTCTGTACCCAAAGAATAATTATGCCCCCAAATTTTCCTTTTAGGAGCTTTGAGATTGAGGAAGATTTGTCATTAATTTTCTTCAATTGGAATGAGAGCAGGTTTTATTTGGGATCTGCTATTCTTTAGTCAATCTTATCACAGGCAACCCACATTGTACACTAAGTTGATTTCCTTTTATTAAGTTTCAACCCTTTCAAGGTGGTATGTGTAGTGATAGCAGGGCCAGGAGAGCAGTAGGGCAGCATCCTGAGACACCTAGAGGTTTACCTCCTATGTGTCATGGCTCATATGCCACCTACACTGGGCCTGTGGGATATAACAAACCAGAATGACACATCACATACATGCCTGGAGGCAGATGCTTCTAAGAATACTGTCGTTGCTTTCTAAAAAGTGGAGAAAACAATCCTGTGCTGGTTGTTTATTTTGAAAAAAAAAAAATGAGACATTACATAGAATTCAAAAACCAGCCAAATGTAAAGTAGTTCAGAAGAGGGTCACAATGGTCTTTACCACCCTTTCCTGCAGCAGAGCATTTCTTTCTGAAAATTAATGTCTGAAGGAAAAACAACAACAGCAACAACAAAAACAAACAAAAAAATAAGAGATGAGATTCCACAGGCAGAGTGTGAAGCGGGTGAGATATGAATAAGAAATGCTAAACGACTCAGCAGGACCATTATTTATTTGTTTATTAAGTTTTCCAGTGTAGTAGATTGATCTGAAAATAACAAAATGTTTATGAAGCATGAAGCGTTTCCTAAGCTTTCAATTAAAATGAAATAAAACAAAATGCTGGATGTGTGTTCATTGTAGGAAATCTCATTAGGGCATTGGTCATCACAGGCAGGCCGGGCCTCATTACCCTGTGCAGTAACTCAGCCCAATGCCCATCAGCTCAGCTCCTGCACCGAGTGCACGGGATGCAGCTCTTCACTAACACGGGCTTTGTTCTCTAGAGTGGAACTTATCACAGTGATCTTTTAAGAGAAAGGCCAGCACTGCGACCCCGCTTTATAGATGAAGAAAATGAAGTACATCAACTGACCAGCCATAGGATCCACTGTAAAAACTAGGAATGAAACGAAAACCTTAGGAAAACAATGTCAACTCCCAGAAACACTTGCCAACTCTGTGTTTGTATTGTGGTTTCTTTTTGTCAGTGGTTTGAACTCAGAGAGAGAAGTGGAGAGAAGAGGAGAGCAAAGAATAATAATAATAAAAAGGTAGAGAGAAAGTCAGAGGATGAAACAGACCATGTCTGACAGTCAATGCCAGGGAGCACCGATCATGGTGGAGCCTGGGCAGTGGGAGATGGCATGGGAGTTGTGATACTGTGATTTATAATAAGCAATAGATATTTGTTATTCATCCCTGTTTTTTTAAAAAAGCACAGAGCTTCCAAACCTCTTGGAATCTCCAAAGTGATAAGGGCAATAAAGGTGCTTTGTTATCCATTACTAGCCCTTTTAACCATACCTGGATTTATTTTAATGAGGTGACTTTGGGAAAGTCCCCTAAAAATGGGGGCTGGTTGCCAGGGGAAACCAGAAAATGATTAGAGTGTTGGGGCTTTCAGCCCTACCCCTGACCTCTGGGAAGGGGAGAGGAGCTGCAGATGGAGTTCATTAACCAATGACCAATGATTTCATCAATCAGAGCTACATAATGAAGCGTCCATAGAACCCAAAAGGATGAGGTTTGGCAAGCTCCCTGGTAGCTGAACACATAGAGATTAGGGGAGAGGGCATGAAGTTTCCATGCCTCTTCCCATATACCTTGCCCTATACATATCTTTCATCTGGCTGTTTGTTAGTGATATCTTTGTAAAATTTATGGGTGGTCTGCTAAGAAAAGTCTTTTCTGAGCTCTGTGAGTTGCTCTAGCAAATTAATTGAACCCAAGAAGGGGGATATCTATAGATCCTCTGATCTATAGTTGCTGGGTTCAGAAGAATAGGCAACCACCTGGACTTGTACTAACCTCTGAAGTGAGGGGAAGTGTTAGTCTTGTAGGATCTGACACTGTCTCTAGGTAGTGCTCTGGGTAAACTGTGTCAGAGATTAGTTGAATTGTAGAATGTACAATCGATGTTGCAGAATTACTGGATGTGTGGAAAACCTACAGTTGTGATGTCAGAAGTGAGGTTGTGATGTAGTAGACTATGAAAGGAAGAAGACATCAGCAGGGGGAGTGTGCTTTTCCTTTACAGGAGGTTTGATAAAGAGACTATTTACAGCAGAGTCAGTTTATTTTTGAGGTCAGGTATCCAGATTAGAGCAATTCACAAGCAATCAGGACCTAAAACAGCAACCAAAGCCAGATCTATGATGGTTTTCTGTTCTTAGTTGTAATGATTTCTGTAGACTGTGTGTGTGCGTGTGTGTGTGTGTGTGTGTGTGTGTGTGTGTGTGTGTGTTTAGTAAAATTTCACAAAGCTACATATCAGGACTACTCAACTTTACTGTCAGTTCACTATTGCCTGTCTTTAAAGCGCTTCTACTTCCCATTCCTCTGAAAACATGAATTACACTGAAATCATTTGCAGGCCAAATTCCCATTACATTTGGAGAAATTCCAGCTGTGGACAGTTCTCACCACCTGAAAGGCCATTGAAAACTCATATCCAATGGAAAAATTACATGTTAATAATGCATATTTATAACCTGAAATGGCTCCAAATGAAAGGTAGGGCCAGGGATAGACGGAAGCCTTACATTTCCCGTTTTCTGTTTTTCCTAGTGTCAGGGCAAAATTGCACCTATCATCTAAAGAAAGAAATGGCTTAATAGTGAAGTTCTGAAAATAATAAACCATTTATTTATAAGGCCAAAACAGAACTCCTCCTCCTGAATTTCACTTTTCTTATCTTATTCTTGAACCACAGTGAAGTTCAGTTGGAACAGCACTGGGTTAAAACGTCAAGTAGAAATAAAGCAACTGTATTGTGTTCTAGCTGAGACAGTGAGTAGTTGCGAGATCTTGGGCAAGTAATTTAGCTTGGAGTAGGACTCTGGAAGATAGAAAGATCCTACAATCTCCAAAAGAGCATACATACTCTGCAAGGAGGCAGCTCTTGTATGTGGTTTAGGCTAGACCGATTCTTACTGAATGAGTTTGGTCAAGTTGCCTAGTCACCTCTCCTTAATTTCCTCAAGGGTAGAAGTGCACAGCCCTCTTGGGACTTGGTGAAGATTCAGTGAGATCAGGCTTCTGAAGAGCTTAAAATGGCACCTGGCATATAGTAAGCACTCCATGACTTAGGCGATCCTTGTGATGATGATGCTTCATCATCTCGAGCTGTAGTATTTCCTATGTGCCTGGTGTGTGTCTTTGCCAGACATTTTACTAACAGACAGACTGGGTAAGTCATAGTTTGGAACAATTAGCACTGGAGGCAGGTTTAGGAAGGAGAATCTGGCTGATTGCTGTTGTGTTATTTTTCTTTCTTTTATGACTCATAACCAGTACTTACTGGCTAAATATGTGTTCACAAATTGCCATCCCAGGAGTTGGAAGGGAAGTTGCTATTAAAAGGCTGCCCATGGTGTCTAGATTGGCATTTTGTGGTTCCTACACAGAAGTAAACTGTTGGAGAAGGGTCTATGTAACCAGTGTGATCTGCATAGGTGTCTCTGAACTATTCCAGGTACTCAGGGTAGATGGGGCCAAATAAATGAATAAGTAAATTAAAAGCCAAGATATGTTTATCCTGGAAGTGCTTAAAGGTTAGTCAGACATACAGAAGGCCCTCACAATTGAAATAATGATGTCTACTAAAATATAATGTGTCTATGGACATAATATTATTGAGGCAAGTATAACCATAAATTTGAGGGGATATTCTAGAAAAGGAAGTTTCAATGAAGTATTTTTTTTTCAATCCTCTTAATTAATATGGATTATGTGCAGGTACTTGAAGGAAGGCTGGAATTTGTAGAATATATAGAAGGGATAGAGAAGTATAATAGGAAAGAAAGGAATAAAAAAAAAATACCTGAACAATTCAGAGGCAGAATTTGCAGCATGTAGAAAGGGTGCTGTGGAGAATGTTTTCACTGGTGAAGGGACAGGGAGGTAGAACATCTGTTAGGTCAGGGGCACTCCTGGGCTCTTCATTCCAGATTTAGGTTTTAATTGATAAGGTATTAGTTTGAGATTAAAGAGTTTTAGATAAGAAACAGACTGAAATAAGCAAAAGATCCAATTGAAACATATGAAATCGATTCACTAAAATGGTAATTTCATATGGTTCAAACTAATATCCCAGAATTGTCTTGTCAGTTGGGTCAGAGGCAGGGAGATTAGCTTGGAGGCTAAACACATTATACAGAGATGCAACCCCGTGATAAAGGTGGATATTTTGAGCAAGGAGGAAAAAGTTGATTTTACTGACAGTTTTGCTTGGGTTTCCTTAGCCTCTATTTTCTATTTCTTTTTCTGGTTTTACTCTTGGGAAAGCAAAGCATTTGTTTTCTCACATCCTTTTGGGTCCAATTACAATGATTCTGATCTCTTAGCTGCTTGACCTGCAAACCCTCTACAGAGCACTGTGGGGCCCCTTCTTAGAGGAGCGCTGGAGGTGAGCTTAGTTTCCCGTTATGCTGCATTTGGCAGGGGAACTGCAGAATGCATGGATAAGCACAGCCACTGAGAACCAGCTTCCAGTCTCATTATGAAGGCTCTTCACTGGCTTTGAAAAAATTTCAAAGGTCTAAGGAAACCAAACTGTCTAGGGATATTCCTGGTTTTAAACATGCTAGAAAGAGAAAACATTAATCCTTACCTAAAAGAGTCTGTGAGACCTCATACTTGGAATAATAAAATTTAGGAGTTATGAAAGGATATACATATAATTAATAAAATAGGAATATGTAGCTATTCAATTGTTTTCAACTTCCAATAATGATTTAGGTTCTGTTTTTAGATTAGGGAAAACTGAGTTTTTTTGAACCATCCCCACTCATTCATAATTCTGTGTATAGATGTATAATACAAATTAGACACCTGAAGACAGTATCTCTGGATTCCACCCTGGCTCACTTTAGGATAATGGCCAGAGAGGAAGATGGAAAACCGCTTGATCTCTGTTCTGCTCTAGGCTAACTATAAACTGATTTTTTTGTCTTCCATGGAAAAGGTGGATTTCCAGTCTTTGCTTTGGTTAGTGACTCTGAAAGCAACACAACATTAGGTGTTGAGTGCCTGAACAAATACCCTTGATAACCCAACTGCTAAACAATTAGGTGGGGAAGAAAGAAGCACAACTGTGTGTATGTGCATGTGTGTGCATGAGTGCATATGTGTGTGCATGTCTGTTTGTGGACATGTGTGTATTGATGCTTCCTCTTGTACTTGCTCAATGCAACATGTCTCCCCCCTGTCCTTCTCTCTCCCCTGCTCTCCTCTTAATTTACAGAAAAGAGAGGGAGAATAAATGATAAGAGTAGAAATTTCTCTTTCTAATAATATAGGATCATCCATTAGTCAGACCTGTAGGCCTAGCCTCAATGATGTGTTTGGGAGGATAAGTGCCAAGCTCTCCTTTTTTGCTGACACATTAAACTCTGATGGTCCTTCACAGACTCAGTGAAATGAATTAAAACCTTCACCCAGAGCTGCTTAGCATTTTGAGAACATGGGCAGTTTCATTTGTAGCCAGATACACAAAGAACAATACAATTGTGCTTTTTGTTTCATATGTTCCTCACTCATCAGACTATTATTTGCTAAGTTGGTCATATTTATTAGTTTTGTTTCACTAGCTTGACTGTGAGCTCCTAGGAGTCAGAGCCCCACCAGATATTTCTTTGTTCATTCACAATGTGTTGCACAGAGATTAAGTAAACATTGAATTTCCATGAAAGTGGAACAATATAGAGAAAGAAAGAAGAAGAAGTGGGAAGACACAATAAACTGGAAGCAAAGGAGAGTGTGCAATCTAAGGTAGAAAAAGGCAATTTGGGAACGCCCCAGATCCTTCAAAGAAAAACAGAACAGAGTCATGGTTGGTGGCCAGCATAGAACCTTATTTACTTAAGGTTGTTTCCTTCTTGTCCTCCTCCCTATCTCTTTCTCTAAGCAAATCCCCCAAAGAGAGCATAACAGTGGACAACAGCTCAGCAGGATGGCCGTACTGTTGGTTACAGGTGTGGAGAAGCCTGGATAGCTCTAGTCTCTTTTAACAACCAACTGGGACTGTATCTGCAAGCCTGATGGAGACTAGAGGGCAGCAGAGCTGCGCAACACTCAAACTCAGGTCAAGGCTTATATCTATCTATCTACCTGTGGCTGACTTAATACACCTCTCTTTCTCTCTCTCTCTCTCTCTCTCTCTCTCTCTCTCCTTTCATTATCTCCTCTAGTATTTTCCCATTTCCTCTCCTTTCTTTCTCAAACTTACTCTTGTCCATTCTCCTACTGTGTTGCAATTCCATTTCTTCCCCTTCGTCTCTGTCCCTTCTTTGTCTGCTTTCCTAGGGAGTTATGTAACCTGACTACATTAGCTCACTGTTCCAGAGCCGGTGGTGTGGGGGTTCTATCTCACCTGTAATTAGGCTAAGAGAGAGCCCATTGTGGGCATGATGATTTCTGGCCTTTCCTTGGTCCTGAACAGCACCCTAACAGCTCCATTACCTCTGTGAGCAGGGAGATACTGTTTGCCGTGGGTCCTAGCGAAAAGCTTACCAATCCAATCAAGTCTGCATTGTCAGCCCTCTCCACACCTCTTCTCACCCCATGCTTGTGAGGTTGCTGATACAGAAGTTACTGTTATTTATTGGAATAATACTTCTTTCCATCTGCTTCCATTGTGATGCCCAGCTAATGACGGGGGGTGGGGGGATGTGATTTCAGGGTTGCCCTGTCTCCTATGGGAAGACTTCTCATCAGATAGACCTTGGCTGAGGAAGAGGGGTAAAGGGTGGATATGTAAGGCAGTCTTTCCTTTGCAAGTTATATATACCTTTCTGTATGATTTAGAATGTTACCATAGCTGAGAGGCTGACCAGAGGCACATGTCTCTTCCGAGAAGGGACACACTGACCATTTAGATCACTCCACAAATGAGAACTCTGTTGCCCTTTCTCCTGCTCTCCCTGTCCCTGTCACTGCCATTCTGTTTTCCTCTTGGTTTCTTTCCTTCTCTCCTTTCCTTTTCTCTCTCTCCTAATGCCATCATTAACTCAAGGCCCTGAAGTCATGTTTCTAGCAAACTGTGAGAGATTATATGGATGAACTAAAATGGACTCGATCATTAACCCCTGCATGCCAAGCCTGTTGTCAAATCCCCTGTAAGCAGATAAAGGGTCATTTCTTTACAGATTGGGCTAGGAATACCAGCCTTCATGGCGCTGTAGGATCTGTTTTCAGTGGCCTGATAATTGTCTTACAAAAGATGCTGTTGGGACCTATACTTATTATTTTAGTCAGTTCAGGCTGCTAGAATGAAATAGTACAGATGGGGTGGTTTATAAACAACAGAAATTAATTTCTCACAGTTTCTGTGGCTAGACGCCCATGATCGCATGGGACCCTAAGCCAGGTTACAGACTTCTTGTAGGATCATCTCATGATAGAAGGGAATAGTGAGTTCTGTGGTGTCTCTTTTATAAGAGCACTAACCCCATCCATGAGAGGTCCAGTCTCATGACCTAATCACCTCCCAAATGCTCTACCATCTAATACTCCCACACTGGTCATTGGGATTTTAACATAGAATTGGGGGGTGGCTATAAATATTCAATCATAGCACTGATGAACCCAAGAAAAAAGGTAAGGCCCATTTGGTGTTATGGTTGGATAACGGTTGGTTGGCAGCATGAGGAGAAGCAATGAAAAGGTACCAGGTAGAAGACCATTGCTGAAAAAAATAACTATAGAGAAAGAGGTGTAGATGAGGATGAGAAGGGAGGAAGAAGAGCTGACTCCTCAACAAGGTCAGACTTCAAGTTTTCTCAGTGGGATTCTGTGATCTGGCACTATTGTCTGGCACTTCCTACCCTGGACCACCGACCTCACCAGCCTATTTGGGGATTTACTCTCATACACAACTTAATATAAACCAATCCCCTGTTGCTGTGAATGATGTCAGTATCTCACTTGGGAGTTGATTTTAAAGTTCTTCCTTATGAAATCTCCCTGCATAAATCTAGAGAGTGACCCATTCTTATCAGGGAGCAAGCATTTATCCTTTGTGCATTTTCCTTAGCAAACCCTCAATGTCATTATCCAGGCTTTATTCATATCTTAGTGGTGATGTTGAGATCATCACTGACATCAGCATCCTTTGTCAAGAGTACATGAAACACACTGCTGATCCATACACGGAGCAACTCCTTAGCAAATATGAGGGAAATAAAGTCCCCATCACATTTTCCCAGAACACTGGGCCCTCAGCACCTGACCAAATAGAATGCCCCAGCAACCTCCATTTCTACCACATTCTCTCTCTTTCCAGGGCATAAGTTTCTCCATAAATAAATGCTTCTCAGAACTTTCATTAACTTCATCCTTACCTCCTCTCTCACCATCTATCTTCCCTGTCCTCTCTAGGGAAGGCCAGCAGCAAGGGCAGAGAGTGGGAAATTACTTCAATCCTCCCGGGGGCCGATGGTAATGCCACCCTGGAGGTAGGACAAGTAAGTGGGAGCCCTCCTGGAGTCAATAGGATTCCTGGGGGGAGAGCAAGAGCATTAGTTCTGAAACCAGGGGTTTCTCCATGAGCAGAGAGTAGACAACAGATGTGGTAAAGCAGAAACTAAGTTTTCTAAGTATTTTTTTTCCACTCAGTTCTGGCCAAGGGTCTTGGTCCTGAGCACTTATATTTTTTCTCCTCCTTATTTTTTTACTTGCTCCCCCCATTTGCTCTCAGCAGTATCCATTTTATGAAACAGAAAGGTGAATATAAACCAAAATGCCTACAAACTCAAATGGGTCTTTTCTCTCTCTGAATAAAATACTAGATGGTTTTATCCTTGGTAGGAAGTGATGCATTGTTCTAAGTAAATGCTATCACCAAAGCTTTAGAATCAATTATGTATTCGGAAGAAGGTGAAGAGAGTTTTAAAGTTGGCAGATATTGAAAACAGCAGCAATAACAACAATAGGATAATTTATACTAAGATTGTGAGGTAACCAGAAACCAGTGCCCAAGCATATCGCTCATTTGTTTATTTCCACATTCTCCTTGGCCTGACCTCTAGATCTGGCTAGACAATGTAGTTTTGAGGAAAGGCAAGAATTTAGTCAGCTTTTCATTCAAATCCTGATTCTGTCACTTAGTAAATGGGTCATTTTAGATAAACAAATAAATGAATTCCTCTGAGAATTTCTTTGCTCATTTATAAAATGAACATGGATGGTATAATAGAAGCTAGTAATTTAAGAATTATTTGTTATGATCTCTTGTATTTCTTAGTAAAATATTTCTAAGGAAAGATCTGCTAAGTGAAACAATGACATGTATGTTTGAATGTGAGAATTTTGCACTAATCCATTCTGGGAGAAATTTATGGCTTGGGCCACTTGAATTTAGTCTTGTTATTGGTAATAGAGGATACCCTAGTATCCAGGGAAATAGATTCCAGGCCTTTGCATCAAAAATAAAAGAATTTCTATGGCGAGGGCTTATCCTGAGATATTTCCCTCTGGAAACTTTCTTAATTTTGCTCTCATCATTTTCCTATAATGAAAATTAACACAGCCAATGAGGAATTCCATTTGCTCTAAATACCTGCCTCCATCCTCTTCTTTTTCGATGTTCCTAAATTTGTTGTTCAAGGCAGCACTTGGAACCAATAAGCCAATAAATTTTGACATGGTTTGTATCTCAAATAATGATAAAAACAGAGCCACATAAAGAAAATCCAGGTGTTTGCTATTAGGATGAGGGCCTGTGTGTAGCAAGAACCTAGAAAAGCCTTTCCAGAGAATTAGAGAGAGATCTGGGTACAGTTCCTCAGGGATGATGGCAGAGGAAATCTTGCTACATAGGGCATTACTGTGTGGTCTAGGATATTTGGGAGCATCATGACAGAATTCCCAAATTTGTTCTTTATCATTTAATAAGATTAAACAAGTGTCCTGTTCTCATTTGAGAGAGCGTGGTTACTGCTTCCAGTTTTTAAATGTTCAACAAAGATCGCCGACACAGGCTGGTTGGGACTTCATTTTATGCGAACAGAATACTGCAGAAGAAGCTTAGTAAGAAACTTTCTAGTAACAAACATCAAAAGCTGGGTCAGTATATAATCTTACTAATGCAATTGAAAACAAGTTAGCCCTCAATTACTGAACATGTATAATTCTCATTAATCAAATGGTATTACTTTCTATTACAATAAGCTCAAAAAAAATCAGATCTGTAAAGATAAAACAAAACTAGTTTTTGAAACACATCTTACTTGGAAGTTCTTAAATAATCTTTACTATCCTAGAGTGGGTGGGTATAAAAGAAAAGAGCCTGAAGCAGATTATGGAAGGTCCTTCTAAGAGGTGATTTCAAAGCTTCAGAAAAATAAAGTATATAAAAAGTAGCCCAGAAGAGGAGCTGAAAAGTGGAGCATTTTCTTTATTAATAATGGCATTAATTTGGTTTTGTGCTTGAAAGGAAGAAGGCAATGGTAGGAAAGAGAAGACAAGAGAAGAGATATAAAAATAGAAAGTTTAAGGTACACATTGGGAGACTACATCTCATATTTGCAAAAACAATAAGAAATGTTTAGGAATAAAAGGTGCCTAATATTTTATTTAAAATGTTTAACTTTAATTCCAATTGTATTGACAAGTTAGAAAACACAAATATATTGTGTGTTGTTTCTTGTTTGTGTGCATGTGTATATATATAATTTTTTTATTTTGGATTAAATTAAAAGTAAATTCTAGTTCTGAGCTCCACATAGGGGTTACAGCATGCGTTACATATATAACTGATGCTAGAGGGTGAGCTGGACTAGAAGCTGAATTAATTCAATAGATGCAGATGGTTGGAGTGAGATGTGACTGTAAACTCATAAGCTCTCAAGGGTTTACAGATATTTGTGGAGGAAATTGGACAGTCCATCAGAATAAGGTTTTTAGACAATTATCTATACTAATAAAAGCGTAATATGCTAATTAGACTGGAAGACCTTCCGGACAAAGCTATGGTGGTGGGGCGGAGACAGAGGTGGTTCGGGGTGATCAGGATGGCAGGGGAAGGCAGCTGAGGATGAGTAGGCAGGCGGGAGGGGGCAGTTGTGGGTGAGCAGGGCAGCAGGGGGGACAGCAGGCCAGCAGGGGGGCAATTAGGGGTGATCAGACCAGCAGGCAGAGTGGTTAGGGGCAATCAGGCAGGCAGGTAGGTGAGCAGTTAGGAGCCAGCGGTCCCAGATTGTGAAAGGGATGTCCCATATTGGAAAGGGTGCAGGCTGGTCTGAGGGACATCCTCCCCTGCCCCCATGCACGGATTCCGTGCACTGGGCCACTGGTCTATATATAAATAAGCAGAACAACACCAGTTAATATCTGGAGAACAAAGCCCTATAAAGGTATGAAAAGTACAAAAGAGAACCCTTGGTCAATAGGAAAGCCTCATGTGGTAGTTATAAAGAGTATATATAATTCAGACCGGCTGCCTGCTGACCTGGGACATCCCCTTGGGACTTAAGTTTAGTCATCCTGATGCATCCAAGATAATGTGCAAAAGAAAACAGGTTCTCTGAGTAAGTTCTCCATTCCAAGGAACAGAAATCGCACTTTAGAAGCAGAACAATTTTTGTCTCAGAATCCTTGCTCCTGGGTTTCTTTGGTGCTTTGTGAAATCTATTGGAAAATGATAGACTATCTTGTGCCAAGTGTAATAAAAAAAAATGCCAACCTTACCTGGGCTGGAGCTAAGTGAAGCTGCAGACCTAGTGAGTGACAGCAGGGGGATGGGGTGGGAGGAGAGAGAAGCAAAGAGGGGACAGTGCATCTGAGAAGGTGGAGAGGGGAGAGCTGGGGAGAAAAGAGAAGTAGAAGAAGGAGAAAAATAATGAAGATGAGGGTAATGAGAAGGAGGGCAGGGAACTAGGAGAGAAGGGAGGGAAGAGCCATTTGGCTAAACAAACCAGCCTTCTACCCCCATCTTTGTTTAGTTTTTTTTTTTTTTTTAATTTAAATTAGATCTTTGTGCTATGACTTTGCATCATACTGCACATTTTTAACCTGGAGATGTGGCCAAATATCAAATCCTAGATAGGAACACCAAGCAATTGTTTTTAAATATATATTTTTATTTTATTTTGAACTCACTATTTTCCCTGGAATGAAGTAGAACTGTCTTAGATCATTCCAGAACTTACAATGACTTAGTGTTCAAAAGTTTGCAAAGCATAGCTTGGGGTAAAGTCCTGTGGCACTTATTTTTTTCCAATTATTACTTATTTATGTAAAATAATTAACTTTGGTACAAACTGTGACTTATTGATTGACAGTACATTTAAAAAATTTAAACAAGTAGAAAGAGCAATGCGATATAACAAAAAGTTAAAAATCAAAATGGGAAAAAAAAACTAAACCAATTTGAAAACCACCTATGGGAAGAAATGTGTTGAAAAATATTAAGGTTTAACTTTGAAGCAATAACAAGGACAGAAATCAAGGAAGCAGATTACAGAACACTTGATGCTGCAGCTGTGTGGCTGGTGTTTGCCCACACTTGCAGAGTTTTGTTTTGTTTTTCTTAATTGATAGAAAAGAATGAAAAATAAACATGTAGAGCAAACATGTCCAACCCTTGGCCCACAGTGAATATTTCTGCGGCCCAGCCAATATAACAGTATGGACGAAGCGTTTTAATAAAATTTTCCTAACTAAATTTTTACAATATTCTGTTACACATCATTATTAATAACGAACTACAAAGTCCACTAGTGATTGATTACTATAATCATGTGGCATTCATTTCCCTTATGAGCCTTACTCACAGGCGCACCATTTCTCTCCACTAATACTAGCAGCGAATATTTTAGCAGCCAATTGCTACTTCATTAGTCTTGTACTGACTTGTTTGGTGTGCGCAATAGGAAATATTTCACTTTCAGAGAACAAGAAAAATAGGTTTATTTGCGTTACGCTTATTAATTTGTGCAGTTATTCAGTGTCTGGTAAATTAATGTTCAAGAAAATATTATTTTATTAAAATGTTCTATTATGTTATGTTAACGATTACTTATTGATTTCAGCCCTTTGTATTCAGTGTGTTTCTATCGAAATAAACCTATGTTTCTATGAAAATTGAAGCTTTTGTTTTATTTTGTGGCCCACATAAACTTAAACCTTGTTTCTTTGGCCCGTGTTAGCCTTTGAGTTTGACATGCTTGATGTAGAGTAATAAGCAAATCTGCTGGATTAACTAAAAAACAAAATAATCACCTATTTAGAATATTAGCAAAGCACAGAGGTACCAAATATGAATGATGCTAATAACTTTACTAATGGTTTAAGGATATCTTAAATTTCAGTACAAAAGTTTCAATGTGGACATCATCAGAAAATAAGCACTTCCTAGCACAGTTATGGCAGTTTGACTACTGCTAATATTTTAAGTTGGAATAGGAAAGAGGGATCACAGTGCTTTCAACATTTACAGTCCTCAAAGGTCTTAATGTGACCCTAAACACAGGACATATATAAACTAAGTAAAGGTGAATATTATCCTATGACAGCCTGTGAAAAGATTTTGCCATTTTTAATGTATATCAGAGGTCTCATTACAGTGCTGGTTTAATCAGAATGAGGGTGGAATCCACACTATAATGACAAAGACATACTATGTACTAAGATGCATTTGTGAAAAATAATTTTACATATCTGAAAATAAAATCTTTAATGCATAAAAGTAGTTTGTGGATTACAAGTAGGTTCATTATTCATTGCTCAAAATGTTCTTTCACAATAGGTGATATTAGAAAATTGTTAGTTTCTTTTCTTGGATTATAGATAACACCACTACTCTGGGACTCAGTTATCATTTTGTGGATTTAAGAGTATTTACACATTTCCAAGTACTTTTCTCACCCCTAGGGTCTGAAGTTTGAGTAGTTAGCCATTAGAGATCAGTCAGTTTACAGGCCACTCTTCAGCTCCATTATCTACCTTCCACACATAAAATCATTAGCACACTTTACATCTGTCATCAACATGATTAAGGCATACTTACACAACTCCCAATATCAAGAATAAAATAAAAGCAATTATCTTTGGGGAAAAAAAATATATGCAGAAGACACCTGAATATTCTTACTGCCTCCTGCTCTCTAGTCTTAAAAAAAAAAGTCATGTAGACGTGAGAGTGGAACATCAATTGACTGCCTAACCACATGATTCCTGACCCAGGATCAAGCCTGCAACCTGGGCATGTGCCCTGAAAAGGAATTGAAAAGGCAACCTCTTGATGCACAGGATGCCACCCAATCAACTGAGCCACGTCAACGAGGGCTCCCCTCTTTATTCTTAAAGACTTGCGTTCAATCAGTTTAACTTAGAGTTCTCACTGAATCTTACTTCAAAATTGAAGAGTTGAGGTTATTAAAACTTCCTTTACTTTCAACTTCACATGCTGCCTGCTAAATCTGAGAGAGGCAAGAGTATCTTTAAGATCTATTCACCTGAACCAAGCAACTGGTCACACATCATATAAGAATATAGCTTCATCCTGATCATGCCTGTCTTATGCATTAGTTAATATGAGTAGAAGGTGGTGTTTGACTGACGACTTATTCTGGGGCTATTTTATGACCCACAAGGAAAAATAAACCAGAAATAATTGAGCCAGAGTATTTAAGACATTTTCTATGCTACAGCCTAGCTCATTTTTTTTTCATGTAGGAATGTGTAATAATATAAAGATATATTTAAGTGTTGATTTGATTATCTTTTTTTCATAAATATAACATAATTAAACCACTTCATATTTTCAGTAGATCTCTAATTCAACCATTGCTCAAACAATATATACATCGCATTTTTTAAAGAATATGGTTGTATTCACTGTTATAACATAATTTAAATATGGTCCACTCAAAACTTTAATTCTTATTAAATTCAAGAGGCACCATTATATATACACATATACATAAGTGCTTTGACATCTACTACTGTGTTATTGAAATACCCACTTCAAAATCCATCTTTTCATAATTAATCAGGTCTTTCAACAGTGTACAGAAAAAATAAATATCTTAAACTTTCTATTTAAGTGTTCTTAAAGCTTAAAGAGCCTTAGATAGGATTATCATCAAAGAAGGAAACAATATTTTAACATTTTGAGAATTGCATTAGAGAAGAGTAATCTTTCCACTTAGAAAACTAGTTATATTAATGCATGCTCACCACAGTATTGCGCGCGTGCGTGTGTGCACGCGCGCGTGCACGCACACACACACCACAGTTCATCCAGGGAATATACCATCACTACAGGAGAACACCTTAAAGGGAAGATTTGGGACATATTGCACGTGATCACTCGCTCCCTATAGGCAGTTGAACTTCCAGACTCAGGATAAATGGGCCGATGATGCAGTGTGTGGCAGGGCCAGAGAGAAGGAAATCAAGGATAAAGGATGCAAACAGCAGCTTTTAGAACTGCAGTTCTCATTCTCATGGGATCCTCTTGCTGGCAGAGAAGAGGAATCAGTAGCTTGGACAAAATGACATTTTAAAAATACTAAGTGTTGCACTTGGTCTTACATTAAATCTACACTTGCATAAAGCAAATGTAGACTAATGGACTTATAGGGTGCTTTACGTATTGATACTCTTCAAGGCTGAAACTTAGAAAATAAATGTCATTCCTGAACATAATTACTTGAGGCAATTCTGAGACTGAAACTATGCTATAAACACACAGTAGTGACAGTGGAGCCAAGAATAAGAGCTGATTACCTTCATTTTTAGGCCTCCATCTTGCCCTGATTATGGTTTTTCTTTATTAGTATCTTTGTTCCTTATTGTCAGCCCTAAAAGCAAGGGATTTCTTGTCTGAGCTTTATCCCATTTAACTTTAGACTGCTTCCTCCACACATCCAAAGCCGAATTTATAACCTTGATTTCTAAATATGGGTATTCCCAAATATTCTCTATCTCAGGGGAAGGAAGAACCAAGCATCCAATTCAAGCTAGAAATCTGGGAATCAATCTTGTTGCTACCCTTTTCCTTACCCTCAACAACCAGTTCATCACCAAATGTGCCCAATTTTACTTCTAAATCAACCTCCTAAGGCCCATTAACATGTACATGCACATTACCATTCATTCAAACTGTTCTGATCTCCTGCCTGATTATTGCAACAGTCACATGCTCTTGGTTCACTCTTGCCACCTCCAATCTGCTTTCAAACTGTACCCAGATTATTTTAAAACACATGAAGCATGTCATAGCTCAGAGGTAAGGGTCAACTCCTCCAAGGGAGATCCCCATGGGAACTGAGTAAGGCCCTGAGCCTAAGGCAATCAAACCTGCCCAAACACAAGACTTGATCTCCAGGCCCCTCTCAAGCCAAAGGAAGGGCCAATTCTTCCTCAAAGTGGGAAGGGATGTGAAGAATTCTATCTACTTGCTACACAATCCACCTATGAACCTTTGTGCTCTGATCAGGTCACAAGAGGGGCTGCTGCTACCCACACTCAATGCTGGATAGGGCTGGAGTCAAGTTTCTGCCTCATAGTATAACTATAGTTTTTCTGCTCTTGGTCACACAATGCTTCTAATCATGCAGCTTCAAAGCTCCACAGATCAAAGGTAGAGTT
>NW_006297819.1:1714133-1724656 GCF_000327345.1 Myotis davidii | reverse complement strand
CTGAAGTTTGTATCTGGATTTGCTAGATCTCTGTGGCATATTCTAGAATACAAATACAGTTGTCTCTGAGCCTGTATCTAAGAGTTAAGGTTAAAATTTTAAAACTCCCAAAATGCTCTTTCAACATGTTTGTTGTCCTTGTTTGTAAGATAACTTCCCAGCTTAAAACCTTTCAGAAGCACTCCATCTCTTAAGACAAATTCCAAAATACTTACCATGGGATGCAAAGCCCAGCATGACCTGGCTCCTGCCTCCTCTCTCAGAATGGCTCTGTGCCACTTGTTCACTGTTTCAACTAACTGGCCTATTTTTGTTTTTCCCATATACAAGCTCTTCCTACTGCCACAGGGCCTTTCTTATACTCGAACATGCTCTCTCACTCATCTTTCTTCCTTCCTTCCTTCCTTCCTTCCTTCCTTCCTTCCTTCCTTCCTTCCTTCCTTCCTTCCTTCCTTCCTTCTTTCCTTCCTTCCTTCTTTCTTTCTTCCTTTCTTTCTTCCTTGTTTTCTTTCTCTCCTTTTCTTGACTTTATTGAGATCATGTTAGTAAATAAAATCATATATGTTTCAGGTGTACAATACTATAATAAACCATCTGTATATTATATTATGTGTTCATCACCCCAAGTCAAGTCCCTGTCCATCACCATTTTTCCCACCTATGCCCTCTTCCACCTCCTCTACCCTCTTGCCCTCCTGTAATTACCATACTGTGTTCATGTCCATGAGTTTTTTTCTTTTTTGCTTTGTCCCTTCACACACCTCCAGTCACCCCACCTCACCCCCACCCCCAGCTGTCAACCTGTTCTCTATCTATGAGACTGTTTCTAATAAGCAAAAAGAGACCGTCCCCACTCTGCTTTCCATCTAAGGTCAGAAGTCACTTCTCCTGGGAAGCTCTCCCTGATCTTCCAGACTAGTTTGGCTGCCTTTTAAAAATCATCTATTGTTTTGCAAAAGACAAAAAAACAACAACAACAAAAAACCCAAAAAACTGTAGTCTTCTACTTTTGTTTTTCCTTTGTAGCTGCTGTTTCATATTTCAAGGTTAGTCTTAATAGGCAAGACTCATGCTATTAAGCAATAGTTGCAGGAAAATGTGTTTATAGCATAGAAGTGTTTTTAACACACACACTCACTCCAAATAAAGACCAAATTGTTTTGCTTCATTGAATTCTTACTCCTTTCAGTTGGATGCTATACTCTCTTACAATAGCATATGATACTTATTCCTCACAACACTTACCATAGGTGCAATGATATGATTAAGTGTGAGATGATTTTATTTATTTATATTTTCCCTTCTAGACTATAATTTTTGTATGTGAGATGAAACTTCCTCTGTGTTCATATCATTATATTCTCTCTGCATAGCATAGAACCTGGTACAAAATAGGTATCCCATTCTACTTGTTGAGTGAATAAATAGAATTAAAAAAAGAATGTTATTTCTAATCAGAAAAATAAACAAGAAATAAAAGTTATTAAAATTTAAAAAATAAAAACCACACAATACATGATAATTTTAGGATATTAGTAAAAATAATAAAAAAAGAATATTATCCCCAATTCCATCAGAGAAATATCTATTTAGCATTTTTGTTTACATTTAATAAAAAGTTCTTTATCACAAAAACATGTTGCTTCATCATGAATCAGTAAAGAAAGAAAAGAAAGAAAGAAAGAATTAAGAGGGTAAGACTGGGGACCTGGCTGACAAACACAGGACAGAAGGCGCTGTGGTGTGAAAAGAAGAAACAGAAGGACACGCATCCCTTGCTTGGTCTTTATGAGGAAAGACAGCATGCTGGGACATTAAATGAATTATTTGTTTCCCTTTTTTAAAGGAACATATTAGAGGGAGTCTCATTTGTTAAATGTCTTTGGAAATGGGCAAGAGAAACAGATGAGAATTATTAGATCAAATAGTGGTTAAAGTACAAGATGTTCTGCACCTAATAGATAAACAAGACGTAGAAAAATCACCAGGACCAGATGGCAGTTCTTATGTCCTTTCATTTCTAGAGTTTTTCTCTCCAAAGCTGAGATGAAGCACAAAGATGTGCCTGGGTTTAGACTAACTGCAAGGAGCTGAAGGAAGAATAAGTCAGTCCATTTCTAAAGCTGCCATCTTTCACTAATATTGCATTTAGAAATAAGGAAGCAATAGATATGTCACTCCATATCAAAATCTTCTGTAACTTTTATGACCACATAATTCAGTCTGAAAAAAATCCTCATGCAGAATTTATGCCTGATCATATAATAATCTAAATTAAGTGAATATTTTGCAGTGCATCTGCAATTAGATACAATAACACTCTACAATATAAACACATAGAGTAGACTTGTATTTTTTCTTCATCTTTAATATGAAATTATTCAATTCTACTCCTGATAGTTCCAGCCAGAAGGGCTCTAGACAGCTGGTTGAGTGAGTCATTGCACATATTCTGAGAGACAGGCATGCGTTTCATTTGCTCTTTGCTTATGGGGATATATTAATGAATCTTCAATCTTGCTCTCCTGTCCCCTATGGCCATGATGCATTTGTAGAGAAAACAGGTTTACATAGCAGAAAGGCTCCTGTCAATAGTATTAAACCTGATGTTATTTATCTTCCTAGTCTTGGAATACGGAGGAATAGACAAAATAAAGAACGTTACATTTGTTTAGCAATAAAACATAAGATTCTCTTTTAGTTGCATGTTTCTTGTTTTTCTTTTTTTTAACTTGTGGTTCTTATTCACAATTGTGAAGCTGAATCCTAATGGAGAAGCCAAATATATTAGTCAACTGTTCTGAAAAGATGTGTTTATGGTAACTGAAGTAATTTGGACCCACAAATTCACTCTTAAAAATGGTGGATGTTTGCTTTCCCTAAGCTTTATTCTTTTTTCTCCTTAAAGAATTTATACTGCCTACTCTTTCTGTAGGCAGAGCAGGGGGAGGCTGGCTATTCTGAATTAATTATTACTAAGATTATGATTTGAAATAGTCCTGGACAACAGGCATTTTGATCAAAACAAGCAAACAGGTAAAATATTGGGGAAGTATTCAGAGACAGGACTTGTAAAGCAGATCACACTATGCCTAATGCCTAATCAAAGACAGCCACTGGTTTTGTTGGGCCTGTGTGATGTCATGTTTTACTTGGATTTGTGATGTGGAAAAGGGAGTATTAGATGACCATTTGAGGAAAACGAATAGGAATAGTGGGTTGGACCTGGGTTGGTGGAAAGCTCAGAGGCAGGAAAAAGCAGGAGATAGCAGGGGAAGCTCTAGATTATATTCCACTGTATCCTTCTCTGAACAGTGGCCCCTGCGGTTGTACAATACTGCAACCCTAGGGATTCAGGGCTTTCCAGTCTCATCTTCAGCATTAATTTATCAAGAGCTGAGGAGAGTACACAGATGTGGCCAGGGGCTCCAACCCTCCCCCCTTCTTTTCTCTTTTGACTCTGACCTTTGGAGAGAGACATGTTGAACTAGAGGTACACACATGATGTGACATAAGCTAAACAAAAAAGAAAGTTCAAGCTAGAAAATAATTAAATCACACCCATTTAGAAAACCCTTGGTCTAATCCCTCCATTATAAACCATCTCCTTAGGAAGGGCATCCATAATACTATCCAGTGATGCTATGTTGTTAGAGTACCTCTCTCTCTGATGATTTGAAAGCCAAAGCTTGGCTGAGCTTCCCAATGGCTACTGTAGAGGTTGGGGTACAAGAGAAGAAACATGCTGGGGTGGGAGACAAATAATAATAACATGAAGAAAGATTAACTTTACCCACCCTACAATGTGACTATGGCCAAACTTCTGAAGGTACAATGATCAAACCACATCACTTAGACAGTTTTATTTCTATAAGGTCCTTTCTGTCCTTTCCTTTTCATTCCATCAGTCACTGAGGACATTTTTTTCTCCTTTTTGGACTGGTGCAAAAACCTCTTTCACTCCTCCATCCCATAGAATTTCTGTTTTCCTAAAACACAGATTAGGTAACACTTCCATGCCTCATAGAAGCAAGTGAAAATAACCACTCTTTCAGTCAAGACTCCTATGACCTGGGATCTCTCTAGCTTGCCCTGCCCCACAACTCCCCACAAGTGCCATGCTTCAGGTATACTGACTCATTTGCCATTTTCCAAACATGTGCTATGCACATTGAGAAACTGTGCTATGATTGTGCCAATCCTCCATTTTGGAACCCCCTTCTCTTTCTATCAAATAGCCTAACATATCCCTTCATGTCTCTTATACTCCTAGACCTGCTGATGTCAATAGCTGGAATTCAGCACTCCTTGCATACTTCTTCAGTACACAATCACTTATACCTGGATGGTAGCACTTTTCTGTTCTTCACTGTATTATCATTTGTGATTGTATGTGGATCCATATAACTAATTTCAAGTTCCTTGGAATAAGGTTCTTATCTGAGTCTTCTCAGGATTTCTGCAATGTTTTTCATTTAATACTAGAGGCCCTATGCACAAAATTTGTGCAAGAGTAGGCCTTCCTTTCCCTGGCTGCTGGTATCAGCTTCCCTCTGTACCCAGGATCCAGGCTTCCCTTGCAGCCCTGGCTTTGTCTGGAAGGTCATTCAGAAGGATATCTGGTCTAATTAGCATATTACGCTTTTATTATTATAGATACTCATTAAATAGTAGTTGAATAACAACTAATTAGCAAAAGGAAGTTTATCTGAAATCTATTACACAAACACTGAACATAATGGGACATAAGAATGTTACATCTTTATAGAACTAAAATTTCTTTCCAACTTGCATGTGCATGGGATAAACAACTGAAGTTAAATTAAAGTCTTCCAAAGATGAACATTCAGGATTTTAAGAAAGATAAGGACGATATTAGGGCTCTAGGAGGCATTCTAGTGTCCATACTATCATAAGAGCAATCTCCTGAGTATAAAGATATGGAAAGTACAGAGGTTAGGAACATGGGCTTTGGAACCTGACCTGAGTTCATATCCTGTAGTTATCCATTTCTAGCAATATGACCACCATGTTGCTCAACCTCTCTAATATATGGGAATAATAATACTTACCTCAAGGAATTACTATAAAATAATGTATCAGTAAAGCATTTGCATAGGGCATGACAGGATAATAGTTGCCATTTATTGAATAGTTAGTTGTTTGTGTTTTATTTTGAGAAAAATTATGCTAATTTAAGTAAACCTCTTGAGGCCTTTAAATTTTGAATACACCTTCATTTAAAAAGTAGAATGTCTTGAAGCATATGACTTCAGTTTATCTGGGGTATGTTTGACCTACACATTTTTATTTATTTTTATTTATTTTTTAATTTTTTATTACAAAGGGTATTACATATGTGTCCATTTTTCCCCCAACCTACACATTTTTAAATAAAGCTAATTCATCAATTCTACATGCCAAGGTAGAGTAGAAATTCTAATGCATAACAATCAATTCAAGTCTGAATAGTCGAGATAGAGAGAAGAAATAAATAAAACCACACAAGAATTAAAATAGACTTTTGAAGTAAAACCACTTTTTGCTTTTTCAGTCAGCTTGTTGGATTATTGAATTATTTATCATGCTTATTCTTGTTGCTTTTTATTAAATGAGTTTAAGAGTCACAGATAGAAGCAGTCCCATTGTACATTACTAATGGGAAACATCAGTTATTAATCTTTTGTGCATTTGGTGGCAAAACTCATCAATACACAGAGAGGACACTACCCTTTCCAGTGAGGAGTTTCTCAAAGGCACCATGAGAAGCGAAAACAACATCACTCCATGTCTGATTCCTTTGGTGTTTACTTATATCTGTGTGTCTCTCCATCATTCCAAAGTTCAATGTACATGGTTAAAAGTAACTTATTTTATAAACCCTCTATACGGGAGACACATAGAGATTTAAGCCTAATGAAAGCCACATTTTTCTGGATAATGATGGCCTGAATCAGTGCCTCATGAAAAAGAATGTGGAAGATCAGAGTCCATGTGTTTGTTGTTTGGGTTTTTATTTGCTTGATATTTACTATAATCGTGTCATTCAGATATTGAAGCACAGATGTATCTTGCTGCTAATGTGTGATGCGAAAACCTAACTGAATATCCACAGCTGATACTAGTACACCACGGCGACTATACTCAAAAATACTACTCTCATTGCCCTGAGAAACTTTAATTTAGTGCTACTCCTAATAAGCAGTAGTTCTACTGTGTCATTTTAAGATTGCAGTTTTGTATTTCTAATGAGTAAGCAAACCACTGGTACAATACTGTGAGGGATTCCTGCTCTTAACCTCATTCTGCCCCCAGCTGTGTTAACATCTGGTCCTTGCTGTGTTTTACAGTAGTGGATTTCCAAACTGAAGTTTCATGACTAAATTTTTGGTATGGCAGATGCTGGAATCTTATTTGAAATCTTTGTTTTTCTGCTTTTACAGTAAAACCTCATTAATTCTCCTGAAACTTAAGATAATGAGATAAGCTGAAGGAAGGGTTTCTTACAGCAAATTAATAGTTTGTAAGGAGGCCTGTTGTGACTGAACTACTTAAACAATTTTAAAGCTCTTTTTTAAAAGCACCCCATTTACCAGTTGATATACCAATTACTAATCACTGTTTTCAATTACATTAAAATACCTTTTATGAGGATTTTTATGAGGCCACATTATTTTTTATTTAAAAAATATTTTTTATTGATTTCAGAGAGGAAGGGAGAGAGAGATAGAAACATCAATGATGAGGGAGAATCAATGATCTGCTGCCTCCTGTCTGCCCTCCACTGGGAATTGAGCTTGCAACCCTGGCATGTGCCCTGACTTAGAATCAAACCATGACCTCCTGGTCAACCACCAAGCAATGTTGGTAGGGCAGAGGCCACACTATTTAGTTTGTTTCTATTTTAATTTTGGAATTATTTTCTTTATTTACAACCTTTTCTAAACCAAGTGAACTCTGTTCTGATTTTTGAAGTCCCAAAGATGCCTATCAAGCTTTGCATATTAAACCATTATATAAAGCTAAGTTTGAGCAAATTACTTTCAAGTTTGTCTTACCAGAGAAAAACAACATTTTAAATATGAAATTGACTTCACTTAAAATTGTCAAATTACCTCATAGTAACTTTCTATTTTATTACTTTTGGGGCTGAGGTGAGGATTAAATATTTTCCTCAGCAAAAATCTTTTCTACATTTTCATTTTATTTCTTAAACTATTATGCTGTAAACATTTTAACTTTAGTTTCATGGTTCTTTTTATTTTTTATTACCTGTAGGTTATGTTTCTTTTCATTGAATTTCATATTTCAGAGACTATTGTCTTGATTCTTGAAACAAATCTGTACAACCATTGCTTTCCTCTTAGATTGAAAATGCCCTTGGTTTGGGGACAGATTTTTTTCAATGCCCTTGCCTAGCCTCTGAGAGTCTTATTCATTGATCTTCTGCCATAGGACGGTGGCAAAGGGGAACCCTTTGCTTTTTCAGACATGGGTCAAGGAGCTCAGCATAGTCCTGCCTTTTTAGATAACTTCTTAGGGACTTCATTGCTTCTTTCTGACCTAGACAGTAGGGAATCACTTTTATTATTGCTCAGAGAAGTTACTAGTAATTTTTTTTAATCTTATACCTTGGTCATATTCTCCATGGATTATCTTTTTTGTTTTAAAATATCTTTATTGTTGAAATTATTACAGATGTCCCCTATTTTACCCCCACTGACCCCTCTCCTACCCACTCCCTTTTCCTCTCCAGGCCTTCTCCCCACTATGGAATGTGTCCATGAGGTTTGCATATATGCATATAAAATTTTTGATTGGTCTCTTCCCTACCCCCTTCCCTCTGAGATCCTTGGTCTGTTTAATGTTTCCACGTCTCTGGATCTATTTTGTTTGTCAGTTTATGTTCATTAGATTCCACAAATGAGTGAGTTCATGGGATATTTGGCTTTCTCTGACTGACTTATTTCACTTAGCATAATATTCTCCAGGTCCCTCCATGCTGTTTCAAAGGGTAAGATATCTTCTTTTTTCTTTTTGACAGCTGCCTAATATTTCATTGTATAAATGTGCCACTGCTTTTTTTAAATCCATTAATCAGTCAATGGGTTATCTTGATTTCACTGGAATGTAAGCTCTAGGATCTCTATAAGGGCAGGGATTTGTATTCTGCTGTATCACCAACACTTAGATCAGTGTACGGTGTTCATAGTAGGTGCTCAATAAAAATGTACTCAATTTAAAAAAAGAAAGAAACAATAACATCATCAACAACAGCAATGTCAAATAGTGAAGGCACATGTCAGGCATAGAACACGATTTCTGTTTATAACTAAATAGTGAATTAGGCACATAGATATTCAAAATGTACTTCTTATGGTGAGTTTCTTTGTTTTTCTTTTGCTATATAGAAAAACAAGGAAACTCACCGTAAAAGGTAAATTTCTTACAATAGTTTTCAGTGAAGATATTGGTTTAACAGGATGTCTCTCAGAAAGTAGAATACCCAGGAAAGTGGCAAAGAAGTTGAATCACAGCAATTATGCTTCTCTCATTTTACAAAAATAGTAAGACAATTTGATTGACTTGTTTGTCAGGGCATTGAATTGTGCTGATTGGGCTGTAAGAGTTTTCAGTTTCCTTTGCCTCTGGTTCACTCCACAAATTTACTATCAATAAGCATTTACTGAATGCCTGCACTGTGTTAAAAAAGGAAAGAGAAAGACATTCTTCCTACCTGAACTCTACAATCTATTAAAAACACAACCTTGAATAAAAAATATTTGCTTTTCACTAAACTTACCCTTCTATTCACAATGCTTTAAACAGAAAACTTTCTTTATATAAATGTGGGATGGGAATTTGATGTATAAACTAATTTCATATGTTTTGATGAAGAGGAAACTTAATTACACTTTTAAAGAAAGGGATTGCAAACATGTGATTTCAGTAATTAGGGCTCATATTTAATGAGCCATTCAGAAATAATGCCACCTTACTTTTCAAAGACACATATCTTCATCATTTACATTTTTTTAATTTAATCATTCTGACTTCCCAGTGAAGCAAACATTTTTACCCCCATTTTCCAGATGGGCACGCTGCTGCATGGAGAAACCATATCTACAAGAAATCGCATGTAGAACAACTAGTTAAGCAAGAGACCCAGAGACGAAATCTGGCTGAGTTCCTTTAATTAGGTTTCAGAAATCACATGCACATGTGAGGAGAATCCCAGATCTTGGAGTCTTACCCCATGATTTCATCGTCTACTACTTCAAGTTCTACATACTGAAACCCAAAATAAAAATAAAAATTTTATCTAGTAGAAACAGTTAATTTAAATAGTTAGATTAGTATCTGTAATATTTCATCTACTCTGTTTATAAATATTCTAAGAAAATAGAATTTAAAATGCTTATCATTAAAAGCAAACGATATCTTATCTAATAATAGAGGAACATGGTAATTAACCATAAATTTGCTACCCTTCCCATTGGCTAATCAGCAAGATATGCAAATTAACTGCCAACCAAGATGGCGGCAGGCAGCCAGGCAGCTGCAGCGAACAGGAGGCTTGCTTGCTCCAGTGATGGAGGAAGCCAAGGTTCCCCGCCTGCCAAAGCCCGGCTCTGAGCTTGCACTCTAAGCAACTATGTTGCAATTATAGAAGTTAAACAATCCCCAGAAACCTTCTTTCAGCCGTCAGAACTAGAGCGAGCAGGACCGCACAGTGTTACAATTATAGAACCCAAACAAACCCAGATACCTGCTTTCACCAGCCGAGGTCTCAGAGCCGGAGCTGAGCCTCAGAGCTAAAGCCAGCTCTCAGCTCCAGTGACAGCCATATAAGGTAAATAAATCCAAGAATAAGAAAAAATAAAAGGAGAGGTTGGGAGCTTCAGTCACCTGCCAGCCTGAAAACGGACCTCAGCCCCTTACCCAGACTGGCCAGGCACCCCAGTGGGGACCCCCACCCTGAAGGGGGTGTGACCAGGTGCAAACAGCCATCAGCCCCTCATCCAGGCTAGCCAGGCACCCAAGTGGGACCCCCACCCTGATCTGGGACACCCAGTGCGGCGGTGGTGGTGGGAGCCTCTCCTGCCTCCTCAGCAGCACTAAGGATGTCCGACTGCAGCTTAGGTCTGCTCCCCGCTGACAAGTGGACATCCCCCGAGGGCTGCTGGGCTGCCAGAGGGATGTCTGATTGCCATCGTAGGCCCAATCCCCTGGAGAGCGGGCCTAAGCCAGCAGGTAGTCATCCCCTGAGGGGTCCCAGACTGCGAGAGGGCACAGGCGAGGCTGAGGGACCCTCCATCCCAATGAGTGCACAAATTTTTGTGCACTGGGCCTCTAGTATTTTAATATTTATTTGACTGAAAATTTCTTTTAGCACTTTACAGCTTCTCAATATATCAATAGAAGGAGTAACTAATCAAGTTGACTTTTTTTTTGTCACAGTCTGCAAGTTGCTTCTAATATTGTCAATATCAGTTTATTATATTTCTTATACATGGAATTCA
>NW_006297819.1:1705016-1713959 GCF_000327345.1 Myotis davidii | reverse complement strand
GTAAAGAGGAGAAATAACTTATTAAAAAACAATAATACATTTTCTCTACTCAAAATTTTCTTGAATTATTTGTGTGGTTGGTATTTCTATTCCAGCAGGTATGTGGAAGTCTGGGTTAAAGAGGCAGAGATCCACAGCAATATTCTTAAATAGAGTGTTAGGGACATATTCTGAGTCAGTGACAGATATCCTTCGACTAAACACCTCTCATTTGGCAATAATTTGATCTTATTAGTGTGTCTGCTTTAAATGGTAAGTTAGTCATGGGCAGTTTCAAAATCTACATCCTGTAATATTCAGAGCCTTTAAATGATTTATGTTTACTCCTGTCTTAATTAAAGGATAGACAATGTTCAATCATCAAATGATTGGTTTTAGCATATTATATTGACCGCTTGATTTCCTTGCTCATTCCTCTAATTTTGGACTAAAACATATTGTACTGTTTATTACAACCTTCACATAGGGAATAGATTAAAAAAAAAAGAAAAAAATCAATCTCTTTATTCTGGTAAAAAATAATATTGATTGAAGGGGGTCATTGGACCATTGGTCAATATGATGTTTCTATTTTACTTTCTGTAAATTAAATTTACCCAAGATATCGCCACCCAATAGCAGTGGTTCTCAATCTTCTGGCCCTTTAAATACAGTTCCTCATGTTGTGACCCAATATTAAAATTATTTTCGTTGCTACTTCATAACTGTAATGTTTCTACTGTTATGAATCATAATGTATATATCTGATATGCAGTATGGTCTTAGGCGACCCCTGTGAAAGGGTCGTTCGACCGCCAAAGGGGTAGTGACCCACTGGTTGAAAACTGCTGCTGACTATAGCAATATGAAAATGAAATTTGTTTAAAGGCAAATGACACATTTTGCATTAAGTCCTTTCTCTGGAGTTGGGGAAAGGAAGTGCCTACCTACAGCCATTGTCAGTAATGGATGCAGATGTAGACTATGAATGCTTAAGATAGGATACAGTGATCAGGAATTAGGCCTCTGCATACCCCAAGGACATTACTAAATTGAGGTGCATTGGTTCAATCAAATCATATATAAACCAATAGGCTTGGTTTTCAAACTAATTACTACTGTTTTATAAAGTTTTAAGAATTTTGTTGAATTGAGGGCAAAGGAAATGTTACTTAAATTAATATCTTTATAGCATTTTAAATAGGGAAATAATGTGCATACAATCATGGAACAAAATTTGATCAAAAGTTTAATTTACTTTTGTATAACATCTTTCAAATGCTGTTTTCCAGTAAAAAATAACAGAATGCTATAATTCGTTTATATGCTTGTGTACTAAACTCACAGTATAAACATCAGGCAAAATGAAGCCAAGCCACTGAGTTCTGAGTTATAATCAACAATGTTGTCATTTAAAGTGGTAATATATATATGAATGTTACTGGGATGGGAGGAATGAATAAAGGGACAAGACTAATGGTTCATATATTCATGAGTTGCAATTATATGGACAAACCATACAAACCCAAATCCAATTAAACTGCAACAAAAAAGCAAAAAAAAAGTTATATAAATAAAATAAACTGGGAGTTGTGACTGAAAAAAAAATTTGCAGATTATCCAGAATATTATGCATATCATCCTTTTACTTTTTTTTAAATATATTTTATTGATTTTTTACAGAGAGGAAGGGAGAGAGACAGAGAGTTAGAAACATCGATGAGAGAGAAACATCAATCAGCTGCCTTTCGCACATCTCTGACTGTGGATGTGCCCGCAACCCAGGCACACGCTCTTGACTGGAATCGAACCTGGGACCCTTCAGTCCGCAGGCTGATGCTCTATCCACTGAGCCAAACCGGTTTCGGCCATCCTTTTACTTTGACTTGGAAGATCTAACTATATACCATTAATTAATTAATGGGTAGATCCACTCATCATTCTATCATAAAGTACCTACCAGGTATCAGCACTATTGTGCACAGTGTGGGAGTGGTAAATAGATCAGTGATCAAACTTCATGCCTTTATGATGCTTATATTCTATTAGAACACAGATAATAACTCCAAGGAAAAAGATAATTTTGAACTGTTTTCAGTATTAGCAAAGAAATAAAACAGAGCATCTATTATGGTGATTAACTGAAGGTATAGGGTTTATGTTATGATAACGTGACTTGTGCAGTACTAACTAGAAAATAAAAATGAAAACCACATATCAAATTTTACCTCTCTCCATGTAGCCACGAATTTAGAGACATAGAATTAGGAATAAGTATCATAAATGAAATATTGAGTTTAGTAGGTAGAAAAGAACCTTAGAATTCTAACAATGGATAGAAGGAATGTTTCATCTGTTTTCATTGTGCTCCAGAGTTAGCTGTGCTCAAAATAAAAGTGGACACTATTGCTGAAATGCAGGAAAAATCCTTACATATCTCCCAGGGCAATATTCCTACTTCTCTTGATCTTTTACACAGAACCTTGGTTTATTTGCTTTATCAACAAAATTTTATTTGCCATTTTATGGGGTATAGCTCCCTCTCAAACATGATTTTTCATTTCTCCAATTCCTGAGTAAATACCACCCACCCTACCAGTTATGTCCCGAGTTAGGCACAGAAGAGAAGAAATAAATGGATAGAGAAGATAATGTTTGTGATTTTCCTAAGAGTGTCTCCAGGCCTGTTCTAAATATCCTCTCAGAGTTAAAATGAATTTCCTGGGTAGAAGAGAAATGAGAGAAGTGGTAGAATGGACAAAATGAAAGCAAGAACAATTGAGCCAGCTCTCTCCTTCAAAACAAATGTGAGCATGGCGCCAGAGGAATCATCAAGCAGAGTCATGGTGCTTTGCTTTTCCATTGGTATGGTGTAAAAATTGGGAAATGGGACCAGGGTTGTTCACTTTTATTCACTCTCAAAGATTTGTCTGGGATTACCTGCCACCAAGATATCTGATTCTTACAATTTCATCTTTTTGTCTCTGAGATCAGCTATTGCCTGGAAGCAAGGAAAGGTCATGTGGGGAAATTTTGAGTCCTGCATGGTAATGTTCCTTTCTCAAGTGCAGAATTAAACAATGTCAAAATATATTTTTAATCTTCATCTGAAGATATATATTTTTTTTAATATGAGAGAAAGAAGAGAGAGAGAGAGAGAGAGAGAGAGAGAGAGAGAGAGAGAGAGAGAGAGAAAGAGATTTATTGGTTGCCTAACATACACACCCGGACAGGGGATTAACCTGCAACCTATATATGTGCCATGGTTGGGAATTGAACCCTCCACCTTTTGGATTTATGGGATGAAGCTCCACCCAACTGAACCACCCAGCCAAGGCAACCATGTCAATATGTTATTTTTATTTATTTATTTTTATTTATTGATTAAGGTATTACATCTGTTGCCTTATTCCCTCATTGCTCCCCCCACCACTCATGCCCTCACCCCCCTGGTGTCTGTGTTCATTGGATAGGCTTATATGCATGCATTCAAGTCCTTTGGTTGATCTCTCCCCTTTACATTAATATTTTAAATAAGAATCAATATTAATAATCTTGGCACTTATGACATGTTTTAAATCCTAATTTCTGCTAAATTAGAAACAAAAAAGCCTGGCCTTTTATTTTTCAGTAAAAGAAAGAACTCTTTTCTTCAACTGTACAACTGATGGCACTGAGACAAAGAAAATGTAGGGGCCCAGCCTGGGTGGTTCAGCTGTTGAGTATTGACCTATGAACTAGGAAGTCACAGTTCAACTCCTAGTCAGGGCATGTACCCGGGTGTGAGCTCAATCCCCGGTGTGGGGATTGCAGGAGACAGCTGATCAATGATTATCTTTCATCGTTGATCTTTCTATCTCTCTCTCCCTCTCCCTTCCTCTCTGAAATCAATAAAAATATATAAAAAATAAGTAAATAAAAGAAAGTGTAGGAAATGAGGAATGACAGTTTTCTACAGTGGAACTGAGGGAAAGAACTGAAGGTAAAAAACAAAACAAAACAAAACAACAAGCTCTTAATTGAAGGAATAAGGTGAAGCAAGAAGGCAAATTGGTATTATTTAGTTAACAAGATTAATAATTTAAAGTTAGGAAGATGCTACAGTTTAATTGTGTCTAGTAAGTACTTCCTATGTTAGGGATCAAAAAAAAAACAGTATAGCCATACAGTCAAAGGAGTCTGGCAAGCTGTTCTCTGGAGAAAAATATGAGCTGTCTGTATTGATATGACAATAAAGGGAGAAAGCACTCTGAGTTCCCCAATATTGAATAAAGTTCACCAGGTGGAATTTGTACTGGCACTCTGTTATTTTTCAGTATCTGTTAATGACATTCTAGGAAAGAGCCACATTTTTTTCATACCATTTTCCTAGGTAGAAAAAGAGTTTGGGCCATTTAAAAGGCTATAATTTGAAGCAACTGCTGCAAAGATCTATGAAGCTGGGCCTCAACAGCTGCCTTGGGTGTCTATTAAGTGGTGTGTAGAGCCTGTTGGATCAATTCAGGAGAATTCATTTTTTGTGTGTGTTTTTTTTCATTTATTTCTAACCAGGTAGTCATAATAAAAACATTTATCTTCCACTGATACCTTAAACTATGCCAAATTCTTAATTGAAAACTAACAAATTTGCCCCAAATGTTAGTTCAAACTAAATTTCATACCTTAAGAGCCTGATGTTGCCTGTTTCTTGTTGAATTTTTGAAATACATGTAACCTGCTAGAAGGGATCTGGGAATTCTAAGCTCTTCCCACTGACTTTATTTTGATTTTCTATCAGATGTACATCCAAAACTTCCCTCTAAAAACATAGACTCTCATAGAAATGCTGTGTGCCCCATGCACATTTCGGCTTCAAGGCCAATCCCTCAGCCTCCCACTTTATTCTCCTCATTGTACTGCCACTCAAAAATGTGCCTCTCCCCCTGACTGGTTTGGCTCAGTCGATAGAGCATCGGCCTGCGGACTGAAGGGTCCCGAGTTCAATTCCGCTCAAGGGCATGTACCTTGGTTGCTGGCACATCCCCAGTAGGAGGTGTGCAGGAGGCAGCTGATTGATGTTTCTCTCTCATTGATGTTTCTAACTCTCTATCCCTTTCCCTTCCTCTCTGTAAAAAATCAATAAAATCTACTTAAAAAAATGTGCCTCCCATGCAGAAAGCATAAGATACCATTGGCTAAGTAACATACACAATGACAGCTTAACATTCCATTCAGAACCTTGTGTTCTAAAAAAAATGCATTTCATGTTCTGAAGATGGATGGTGGTGATGGTTGTACAACAATGTGAGTGCACTTAATGTCACAGAACTGCATACTTAAAAATGGTTAAAAGGGTAAATTTTATGTGATGTGTATTTTACCACAATTAAAAAACAAACAGGAAAAAAAGCATTAAAATTATTATAAGGGAAAAAAGAAAAACAAATAGATTCCATGTCATAAAAATAAAGACAAAGACTCAAAATAAGTTCCATTTACAACAAAGATATCATTTATATTAAAGAAAATAGTTCCTGTGTCTAACACTCTTTTCAGAATTCTTTCCGTTATATAAACATATTTGTGAAATGGGCTCATTTTCACTGCTTGTTAAAAACTGAATATACCTTAGCCATCTAAAAAAATAAATAAATAATGGCATCAACACTACCAAAGAGAACAAAAGAAAAGAAAAGAAAAGCAATTAAAGTGCAGAGCTGAAGGAAAAGGAGGTATTCCTGTCGCCCTGTCACCTTGCTTGCTTCTTTCCTACCGAGGCGGCTGGAGGGACGTGTGAGAGATTTCACTGCAAAAGGAAAGTTGCAGAGATAAGATGCCACTTCACATTGACACAAGACTGTTTTATCTGCCAGTCAAGGCATGAGGTGAACAGTGGAATAGCAACAGTGTCACTACAATTATCTTCCTTTTCTTCAAGTATAGAATTTTTTTTCAAATTATTTTCTCACACTGATATGTTCCGACATGTAAAATGGTGTATTTTGGGTTGGCCCTAGTTCATAATACATATTCAAGTCTTCCCTTGACATAACTTCTCTGAGCTGAAGAGTAGGGAAGTGAAATGAGACATTGCATTATATCGCAGTGGGCATATGCAGCAACGTTTCCCCCCCTGAGGTTGTCTATTGATCTACAATTGCTCTTAATGATTGTTTAGCTTGGCTAAGTGTGATCATGGAGTATCAGCAGCCTCACAGCATAACAAGAGCAGGCGCTGAAAGGCTATTGTCCCAAAGGACATGTGGTAATAAAACGAGGGATCAGCATTATCAGGGTTTTCTATACCCCTCAGAACCTTGTGAGATTGTATTTTCTGAGTACCCAAGAGGTATACTGTGGACTCTCTAGACCAAGTTACAAAAGTAATATTGTTTATTGTGAGGGCTAGGGAGATTTTAACCTAATCTCTGGGAGATGTGGCAGAAAGAATGTTTGTAGAGGCGGGGGCGGGAGGAGGAAATATTCCATTTTAAACCTGGTGAACTTTATATTGTATAAAGCTGGTCCAGGGTCACTGGGGCTCCTGTCAGCTGAGATGAAAGCTGGATTTTATTACACATGTGTGGAGAGATGAAGAAGAGTATGTACAAATGTTTGCTGAATCTATAATAAAAACCCCAAACATTATGACTCGGGAAAAGGAAAAAACCTTTACATGCCAAAAGGAATGTGAAGCTAGAGAAAAATGAAAAATTTATCATAACAATATTGAAGGCACAAGGTAATTTCACATATATCCATGAACAAGCTGCTTCAAAGGGTATATCTAAACAACATATCAGAAGATGACAGTGAGATTGAAAGGAGTAAAATCTATAAAAGCACTAAAGAGTGCATAATCAACCAAAGCTTACTTTCTTTGATTATTTCCCCTGAGATAGGAAGAGATGATCATCATCATTCTTGCCATTTGCTGAACACCTCCGGTATGCAAAGCAGTGTGCTCGCCGACACTTTTTATTACTTTTTACAAAGGACATAGGACACCTCATCCCCAGCTTCTGCAGACAGACTAGCTTTAAGAGGGTTGTCAGGGCAAAGTCAAAGTCATCATTAAAAAACAAACAAACAAAAACTTAAATGAATAGATTAATAAATACATGGTTGGATCACCTGCTTTTGTGAGACATTAGATGAAACCTGTCCTGCCCATATTTCTTCTACAGGTGAGGATTTTTGCCAGCTTCAAAACAAGGGGAGAAAAGGAAACAAAACACAATCCCATATATTCATTACGTTTTGAATATGTTTACCACTATCTGTTGTGTATTTGGCTTTTTGTCAGACCTATTCCAGTCCTCGAAGACTTCTAATCTGATTGAGAAGATAAACTCTAAAAAAATCTATTATGTGGCAATACAAGACAAGTAGGTACCTAAATCAATGATAAGAGTTTAGTGCTATTGGCATTGAGTGTGAGCCTCTGTCCCTGAGGGTAAGAGTAAGGGATTTAAAATAAGATTATAGCTCTGGCCAGTGTTGCTCATTTGGTAGGAGCAACATCCCATACACTGAAAGGTTGAGGACTCAATTCCCAGTCCAGTTGGGATACATGTCCATATTGTGGGTTTGATCCCTGACCCAGGTTGGGGGACTTGAGAGAAGACAACATATTGGTGTTTCTCTCTTCTCTCTCTCTCTCTCTCTCTCTCTCTCTCTCTCTCTCTCTCTCTGTCTAAAAAGCATGGTCTCTTACATTTTTCTATGTGTTTGTTATTTTTTCCTACCATAAATATTGACAATAAATAATTTTTTTCTTATAGACTTTCAGCAAGAAACTAGAATTATCCTTAATACTGCATATTTCATTAGGATTTTTGCTGAAATATATTACCTTTGAATATCTTCTCTAGTTCTTCCAACTTTACCCCCAAAATATACTATAATTAATGAATAACAAAAAACAAGGTTATGCAATGATATCCATACAACATGGAGTCAGTGCTGAGTATACAAGAGAAATTCATAAACAGATAGATAGATGATACTTGGGTGGAGGTAGACATAACTAGTATTAGCCCAGAATTTCTTTAGGATTAATAAAACTTTAATATATACCACATATATGTTCCTTAATTGGAAATTAGAGGTAAGACTACAAGTAGTAAACTCAGAGTTATTCTTAGAGTTTGTTCCCCCACCTCAACCCAACCTATTCCACCTGTGGCAATGTGACTTCCAGAGGGATCTACAACAAAATTGAATACTCAGCCCTCAAGTCTCTTTTAAATTACCTTATTCCTTTTTTGGCTTCTTAATTTTCATGAGTACATTAACTGGTAGTATATTTCAGCCAAGGGAAATGAAAAATATGGGAAAAGATGCCAATGTGATTATATACCCAAAAGAGAAAACAAAGCAATGTAACATTTTGATCCCAACTGTCAATTCTCTGATAAGTTTAGGAGTTTCTTGAATTGGAATCTTTAAAGAAAGATACAAAGGAGCTTTTCTAAAATACCTAGTGTTATTTCTACATGATCCATGACTGTCAAAGATGAGTGTGTAAGAGAGTATAAGAGCATTGCTATCTTTAATGTAGAGAAGTGAATGAGGACTTCAGCACACAAACCCACCCCTGACTCTCCTATTTTATTGCTGTCTTGTTCATCTTTTTATTTCTTCCTTTACCTATACCTTTAGGTCATTTGTTGAATTTGAATTTACTTCTCTGAGAAGTCCTATTGTGAGATGAAGGCAGAATATAAGAAGTTGAAGAATACAATCTAACCAAAACAATGGGGTGCTCCAAATTCATAATTAAGTAATGCATGCAGCCCTAACTGGTTTGGCTCAGTGGATAGAGCCTCGGTCTACAGACTGAAAGGTCCCAGGTTCAATTCAGGTCAAGGGCATGTACCTTGGTTGCTGGCACAACCCCAGTAAGGGTGTGCAGGAGGCAGCTGATCGATGTTTCTCTCTCATCGATGTTTCTAACTCTCTATCCCTCTCCCTTCCTCTCTG
>NW_006297819.1:1684924-1704837 GCF_000327345.1 Myotis davidii | reverse complement strand
ATGAGTGATTTAAATGGAAAGTATCCTAATATATAAAAACCCAGGGTCCATAACGACCAACTGAAGGGTCAACTGAACACTGGAAATCAGTCCTACTACAGTCAGTGCTGGGTTGCAACCCAGCACTGACTGCCAAGGGGGCTGTGGATCAGGCCTGGAGAGAGGCAGGGTCTGATCCGCAGCCTCCATGGCAGCTGTTGATCAGTTGTTGCCTCTCTCTCTCCAGGCTTCAACAGCAGCTGCACCTCTGTTTCTCTTCAGGCCTCTGCAGGGGCTGCTGATCAGCCCTGCCTCTCTAATAAGGCCTGGAGATAGGCCTGGAGATGCTGACTGGCATAGAAACTGACCAATCAGAACCAAATCTGGGTGAACTGTGAGGAGCCAATGGTTGCCTAGGAGGTGGAGCTTTTGACATAGAAACTGACTAATCAAAACCAAATTGGCTGGCAGGTGAGGGCAGCTGGGGATGAAATCGGCCTGTAGGGGAGGGCAGTTAGGGGTGAGATAAGGCAGTTAGGGGCAACCAGGCTGGCAGGGGAGAGCAGTTGGGAGCAAGATCGGGCTGGCAGGGGAGGGAAGTTGGGGGCGAGATCAGGCCAGCAGGGGAGGGCAGTTAAGGGCAATCAAGCTGGCAGGCAGAGGCAGTTAGGAGAGATCAGGCAGGTATGCAGAGAGGTTAGGGGCAGGCAGGCAGAGAGGTTAGAGGCAATCGGGCTGGCAGGCGCTGGCAGTTAGGGGCAATCAGGCAGGCAGGCAGGCGAGCGGTTAGAAGCCAGCATTCCCAGATTGCCAGAGGGATGTCCGACTGCTGGTTTAGGCTCACCTCCCCCCCCCCCCCGCATGAATTTCATGCACCAGGTCATTAGTCTAATATAATAGCCAATCCTTCAGCCATTGATTTTCCTCCCATCATTCTCTTGAATGTGTTTGGAAGGTATGTTTCAGGTAATCTACCACTTCCAGGTCAATGTCACCTCAAAATTACTCTATCAAACAGAGTAGATGTCATTTACCCTATTTTCACTCAATATGGAAGCTAGATTCTCTTTTCAAAATCCATTTCACTGTACAGTTCTACTGTATCCTTTTTATCTGAGTAAATTATTTCCTTCTCATTGTGTTTATGGTTTTCAAACACGTACACACATACCATCCTCAGCCAAGCTGTGGAGACATAATTCTTTCAAACTTTTCCCATAAGTCAGCTTCTTTCCCCTAATCAATTGTGAAACTCTTCTTTGGATTCCTTCCAATCTGTCTACTTATTTTTGGTACTCAGACAAACCAAACTGAATGGGGCATTTTAGAATAGGTCTCATGAATGTCATTGGGAGTGGAACTGTCACCCTCTATTCAATGATGAAATCCTCTAAATAGAGTGAATCCAAAAATAACATATCCTTTTGGGTGCCACATCACACTAAATGTGTGCTGTCTTTTCCTTTTTATTTTTTTTTCAGACTTATATTTCCAGATGCCCCTCCCCCCCCCAATGCTAAGGGATATATCCTTATCACTTCAGATTCTTAAGAGATTACGCTTTTCAATGTTCCCCATAAATGTTCTGATTTTTTTCTTTTAAGTTTTATTTTCTCTTATATAATTCCTTAGTCTCTTTGTGATTTTCCTATATACATGTGTATATACACTCCAGAAAATTCCTGAGGGAGGGTGTTTCAGAACACATCTATTTTGTCATATCCCCATTGCCTAAGACTTTTGCTAAGCATACTTTTTCTTTGACTCTTTTTAGATAAATATACACAGAGAATGGGGTGGTGATGGCCTGGGGGTCAGGGAGGACAAGACCAGTCTGGAAAAGGTTAATGGGGGGGGGGGGAAGAAGGACCTATGTAATACTTTCAACAATAAAAATTTAAAATAAAAAAATAAATAGCTATTAAATTCCTTTTTGTCATTCATCATATTAAACACTGGGAATATAGCAATGAAGAAAAAATATTTCTATAGGAGAAACAAGCACACAAATGTAATTTGAATATCACTTAATCCCTTTGTGGGCATTCTGAGCACAGCTCCTCTGTTGGTTTGCTCATGTCCTAAAAGCAACATGCATCACTACCTTTATTGTTTCCACACTAGTTTAATAAACATCTGCGAGTGCCACAGTTAACATTTCTTTGCTTCAGTGACTGAAAATAAGAAATGAGGCCCCAAGGACAAGGAAGAGTGCTTCATGAGGTATAGGTTAGGGGTAGGGTTAGGTGGGAGAACAATCCTAGGCTAGTCTGTGCACTCTGCTTTGACAAACAACTTTGCTTCCAGAATGCACTGGAGAATCAGAATCTCCCACCCAGAATTTCAAATGGCATGGTGTGCAATTCCTATCATTGATCACTTTGCTTGTTTCAATCCGCCCATTTTATGTTTCAGCATTGCTTGTTTTGCATTTAAATTTAAAAGTTTATTCTCATTCAATAAAATAATTTATCTGGAAAGACAGTTTGATAGGAAAAGGAGAAAACTATAATAAGAGAGGATCTTAGACTCTATTCCAGGTCTTGGGATAGCCTTATGAGTTTATAAATCTTGTCTTTGGCTTGAAACCACCAGAATTCAAACACAGCACAAAAGGAAAACTCACCCAACTTCTCTCTGCCACCATTTCTTCATGTGCACAATGGCCACCAAAATAGTGTCTCTGTCAGAGCATGATGCACAGATTAAGGTGTGTTAGAGCGCTTCACTCAGTGCCTGGCCAGCATCAAGGGCTCCACAAACATTATCATTAGTACTGTGCTCGGTTGATTCTTTTAGGTGGTTATTTCAGGCTGATGTGCTAACATCAGAGTAGTGCCATCAAAGGCAAGCAAAACTCCTTTCATTGTCTTTCTAATAAAACTTTATTAGTGTGTACCCATCATTCAGTTAGCATAGCAAAATGTATGCTAGCATTTTCAGGGCATCAGTTATGTTGTTTACTGAGTGTGAACTTTCCAGTATCTTCTCTCCAGAGCCAGGAAAAAAAAAAAAACCCACCAATGAACAAGAGGTAGAGAGGTGCTGCTGTGGTATGAGAAGTCCATCTTATGGGAGCCACTAACAGTTATTCCTGCTCTTTCCGTGACCCCTCTGCCTTCCACTCTGCCTCTTTGACCCCCTTGCCCAAGGGCTTCCCTTCCACACCAGTTTTGTTGCTGTTGTTGTTGTTGTTTACTTCTATCCTCCACACCCAGAGGCATAAATGCCAATGAGCTTTGCATTTCAGAGGTGACATCTTATCAGCTGATAAATTTTATGCTGCAGTTGTTTTTCTCCAACCTAGATTGAAAACCTCCAAATCAGGGCTGTGCTGTCTTGCATTGCTTATCCTGCATCACATAAATCATCGGCAGATAAAGTATCGTAAAGACACTGCCAAATAACACTGCGCCACACTGCTAGGCCTTCCTTCTTTCCAAAGGCATCTATTTTTCTGAATTGGCTAATCCCCTCTTCATATTCAAATGAAAATGAATTAATTTAAAAATTAGAAACCTTGTGACATAGCCTATTTAATTCTAATGAGAAGTATCATATTTCCTATGTCTATTTCTATAAAAACTTACTTCCAAAAGAAATTATCCAGCATGTTTAGCCTTGTTTGATAAAATTGTTTTCTTGTCATTACTATTTTCATCATCACATCCAGAAGAAATTGATATTTGGCTTGCCCAACTGGTGTGGCTCAATGGTTGAGCATGGACACATGCACCAGGAGATCACTGGGTCAATTTCTCGGGTACATGCCTAGGTTGTGGGCTCAATGGGGTGGGCATGCAGAAGGCAGCCAATTGATGTTTCTCTTCCATCAGTGTTTCTATCTCTCTCTAATTCTCCCTTCCTCTCTCAGTAATATATAATTGGCACTTGGCTTTATCTGCCCTTTCTTTATAACAATAAATTCTACTATATAAATAGTTATGTATCAGGCACTAATAATTGGTATCATGCTTCTTATTCTCCAGTGTCCTGAATTTAATATTATTTTCTGCTTGCTAGTTTTTAATTTAAAGGCTTTCAAGTAGTCTCCAGAATAGCTAAATAGGTGTGTTACATTATTGTATCATCTTCCATGGTAACTTCTTTGAATATTCTACATGTTGATATTTTTAAAAGCTATGGCTCCTGGTTTTGTTTTGTTTTTGTCAATTTTAACTTATACATATTCAAGTATGTTAATATTTATCTGTCAGATATTTTGACAGGTAAATGCTTGTATATAATGTTATCATACATAAACAATAACATATTGATAAAATATTTACCAGAGGTGAATTTTTTATCTACCACTAAAATATTTGCCTGACAACAATTTCATAGTTCAACAATTTCTAGAGAACTGGCTTTGACCTTAAAATTTTAGTCAATTAGCATGTTTACAAAAAGCACTTCTTATTCACTTAACATAATTATAGAGCCTCGTTTGTTCCTATGTGTTAAACACACATTAACGCTCAGTGATTAGCCCTTTCTTTGACTCTCTTTTAATTTTAAAATAAATAAATTTTAGACTCAGCTTTTAGCCTATGTATTTTGTTCTTTTGTAAAATGCCAAGATAGTGACCTTGGGAAGAGCATCTCAGAATAAATTTCTAAGTAGGCTGCCCAGGCATTTGTTGAGATCTTCTCTAAAACCTTTATCAAAAGGAAACTAAAAGTATTGCCATCATTATTTTCAAAGTACTGAAAATTAACAATATATCCAGCCAAGAATGAGTCAAATCTAGAGCTTGTCCTGGGCTAATCACAGAGTGATTAGCAACAAGGTTTGCTCCAAGAAGCAACAAGATGGAGCAAAAGCTTGTGGAGGAAAGGTAGTGCTAATAACAAGCAATATTTATGAGTTCTTTCTGTGTGTCAGGCAAGTTATTTGGTGTTCCATATGCATTATTTCATTTAATTCTCACAATAACTATAAGAAGAGGTGATACTAGCAACAGCACTTTGAGGAAATTGAGGTTTAGTCAATTGAGGAAAGTCAAAGAGCTAGATCATAGCAGAGCTGGGGTTTTAATCCAGGCACTCTCGACTCTAAAACGAACACTCCTCAACCACTATGTTTTCTTTTTCTCATGACCACCAAGTTGTCTATCTGGCAGACAGAGATAGTGGAGGGCAGGATTCATATAAGGGGTCTGGTAATAAGCACAAAATATTTCTAGAAAGACTGAAGCTTGGTATTTGCCAACCAAGGTCTCAAAGTGTTTTTACAGGTCTTTTTTTGAGGCCAGAACTCATTTGTAAAGAGCAACGTATCTTCATCCAAAAGTAGAAATGAACAGCCTCAAGGGGAAAAGAGAAGAAGCAGAGCCTGGTAATAACAGCTTGTGTGTAAATAGTTTAGGGGACTCAACAGCTAAAATTGAGGGGGGCATACAAATTGTAAATGACATGTTGAAGATCATTATTCAGAAAGGAAAATTTTAAGTGTATTCAAAAGTCATCTCTAATTTGGAAAATTATTGGTGGATACAAAAGCTATCTAGATCTACTTTATAAACCACTCAGAAAATAAAATTAAAATAGTACCTTGAGAATTACTGAAAACTTGAGCTGAGCAAGGAACAAAACATAGACACAAATCTCCTCCCAGTTGCTTATATTTAGGTCAAGCTTGCTCAGGAATTTTGAGTCTGATTATCACCAAGGCAAAGAATTTTACCAAACTATGTGAATAATTAGGAAATATCAAGCCAATTCTCATAGCCATTTAAAACTTTGGCTGTGTAAAATTAGCCTTACCTCTGTTGCTGAATGTTTTGCACCTCTAACCCAAGAGTATATTGAGCTCTGCCATTTTTACATCCAGAAAAAAAATGATATTTGGCTTGCCCAACTAGTGTGGCTCAATGGTCAAGCATCGACACATAATCACTGTAGTGACACAGACAAATCCTGAAGATGCTCTTTTTGACGAAGCTGTTCACCTTCACACTGCCTCTGGATTTACAAGCTTCAAGTATGTTGACAATCTGGCTGTGAGCAACACTGGTTGAGCCGGGAAGAAAATCGGAAAACTGAGGTTTAGAGAAACACAGAAGTATTTTATTACTCGCCCCATGATGGAAATAACCCTCCTTATGATGGAGACTTAGAATTAGGTTTCTAATCATTTTGTTTTTATGATACAGCCTGTTTTCTTTTGTAGCTTAAGCTCCTTGACATAATTTCCTGAATTCCATGACACCTGCTCTATACTCTGTAGTTTCTGGGTGCTGTATAAATGATGTGTTGTTATCAACATCTTATAAGTTTGACACTATGTTCCTGCAGGGGAGGAGGTAATCTAGAACATTCCTTGAGTGTATCATTATTTGGCATTGATGATAGCTGTACAAATTAAATGTTTTCTCTGGCTTGGCCTATATAAAATTCCAATTATGACAAAATATTTTATTTCTGGAGGAGTAATGTGTGTGTATATGTCTCTGCATATATAAAAATACAAACAGCCATAGTCCCTGAAACATTCAACATTTGCTCAGTCAGCATTTCAAGGATATTTAAGCTGAATGTCATCCATATATTTTAAATATTTTATTGGTTTTTAGAGAGAGTGAAAAGGAGAGAGAGGGAGAAAGAAAGAGAGAGAGAGAGAGAGAGAGAGAGAGAGAGAGAGAGAGAGACATCTATCTGAGAGAGAAAGAGCAATCTCTTGCCTCCCATACATACCTCCACGGGGTCAAACCCAGAATATGAGTATGTGCCTTGACTCGGAATTGAACTGGTGACCATGCTCTTCTAACTGAGCCATAGTGACCAGCGCAATGTTATTAATAACAATTCACATCCTATAAGATAAAAGTATAGTATGCAAATTGTCCCCTCAACTGGAGTTCTTCCAGGAGTTTGACTAGAGGGTGGGCCAGCAGTGGGAAGAGAGGGAGGCCCTGGAGCTGCCAGAAGCTGGCAGCCACTAGGGACCTTACCAGTGCAAGAATTTTGTGCACTGGGCCTCCAATATAATATAAAAGTTTCAGCCTCAACCTCTGTTTAACACTTTTGAGTTGACCATCAACTGTACACTAATATATGACCAGTCTACTGGCAATTGTGGCCAAGTGCAATATTGGCAAAGGTAGTTCAGGAGGTTGTGACCAGAGAGTAGATGTCTAAGAGGCCTGGTATGCAAATTTAATGGAAAGCAATGAGAGGACAGGGAGGGGAAAAGCTGTAATTGCAAGAGAAAATGAAAAATTGTATGCACAGCAATGCAGTAGAGAAAGAGATTTGTATCGGGGATGCCAAATAGAAGCAGAGTAGATAGGAGAGCCTTGCTATTTCACATATTTAGAGATGGACTCACAAAGAGAGAATTGACAACAAGGGGGTGAGGACATTAGTGGGGGGGGATGGGGGATAAGGACACATATGTAATACCTTATTCAATAAAGGAATAAAAAATAAAAAAACAAAGAGAGTAGTGATTATTTTTGAAATTTACGTAAGCAAAGTAGGAAGCCTCTTTTCACTCTATTCCCTTTGCAACTGCTGCCTTTTAGGTAAGTGTCACCTTCATCTCCAGACCTTTTCTGTCCCTGGCAATGTCTGAAAGGCACTTGCCCTGGACTCCTGTGAATATGTCATCTAATGAAGACATCTATTAATATGGGCACATTACAGCTCGCCATCTGGCTCTGCCTCTTGGACTGCTCTCCTCCCTATAGATCTGCACACACAGAGTGCACTGTGCCTAATCAATTATTTATCCATCTCTCATTGCACTGACAGGACCAGCCTTGCTCTCTGCTGCAAGGCTGCTGAGGGCTGATGACATGCATTTCAAGCCTAAAATCATTTCTTTCACCCAAACCAAACATTGAGCATCATAGAATCCTCACTTTGTCCTTGTTCTGTCCTTTTCTCTGGGCCCCCTTCTTGTGTGTGTTGTGAGAAGATGGGCAGTGTAGTTCAGTACTCTCCTCCACAGGCCTGAAACCTGACTCTGACTGGAGCCCAACTTTTTCTCCAACTTGTGACCCTGGCAAGTGGGCTACCTTTGTTCACCTTGTTTCCTCATCAACAAAATCTGGATGATCATAGAACCTATCACCATCATAATAGGCTTGTTTTTAGTGGTAAATGAATAAGAATAGGTAAAGATGTCTGGTACTTAGCCCATACTAAGCACTATTAAGATTACATATGTTGCTGTTATTTTCCCCTTTAATCTGATCATTCTTTTTTCATATTCAGCTTTATTAAAGTTTCTTTAACAAAGATAGCCTTTGTCTTTCACATTATTCCTTCTACATCTCTTCTGCCATTTCCTTTTAAACAATAATAATATATTTTCCCCTTTATTGGCTTATTCCTTCCCCTGTTATCCTTTCCAACTCTACTCTTTCCTGCTACCCTTATCTCAACTCTAATAATCATTCTATTTTTTTTTGTCGCTTCTGAAGCCTTTTCCAGGAAAAAACTAAGAATGAGTTAAAAGGCTATATTGATTTTAACTTTTTAAATACCTTGTAGTGACAGGAATTTTTTTGAAAATATAAATACTTCTTGTTTAGATTATTAGAACACATTAAATTAGTCATCAAATGAAGCTGAGATTATTTTCCAGTTGGGTCACTATGATGCAGGCTCATTAAGAAAACCAGCCAGTTGACACATAGACTCTTTTCCTCCCTCTGCAGATTTATCTCCCTTCCTTTTCCTCCCTACTCTGCTTTTGTACAAAAAATCTTTTCTAATGAAAGGTACAGAATATTTGTTTTATTTTTAGACCTTCTCTTCACAGTGTTAAAAAATATATTATTGACCAATCATATCTCAGAAAGTAAATTATTTGGACTCGGTATTTCTCTGGACCTTTGTTCAATGACCACTGGTCCAACTCATTCATTCTGCTTAAAAAGGAAGAGCTCTATTTTTTGGATACTATCTTGGCTGGCATTTATCCATCTGAGAGTTATACAAATTGGTTAGAAAAAGTTTCTTCAATAAAGGACTTTATAGTTCATTTATGCATTTATTCAAAATCTATGCATTCTAGGATATATAAAGATTCTCCCTGAGCATTGCAGAGAACATAGAAAGTAAGAAAAAAAGAAAAACCAAAATAAAAAAAAAAAAACCCAGGTATCATTCTCCTTGGCTCCCTTGCTCAGCTTACATGGATAGGCATGATTTTAAGAGACACTAAACATCAGGGGCAATAGTCAACTTAGCAGAATAAGTGCTCTGCGGGGAAGAGAATGGTGATGCCAAAATGCAGATATCTACTGAGCATGGTTCCTGAGGGCATGCTGCTCTATCTGTGTCAGTGAAGATCGGGTCATGGGCCTGAGTCTGAGTGGCTGGCGGACTTTATGTGGTTTTGCAAAATAATGAGATGGGGGCCAAATAAAGATTTATGCCATCTTTTATTTCTTCTAAATTTCCCCCCAAACTGCCTGCCTGGGCTTTAATATTAGCATTAATATTTCAAATTAGAATAATGTAATCAAATACCCTTGGGTATCACCTGAGTGTTTCTGTGCAGCTGTGATGCCCTGGGGCTCCCTGATCCCCATAGTCTCATGGCTAGCACTTCATATAAACACTAGAGGCTCGATGCACGAAATTTGTGCAAGGGGCTCACCTTCCCCCCTTCCCACTGCAACTTTGTCCGGAAGGACATCCGGTGGTCTAATTAGCATATTATGCTTTTATTATTATAGATATCCAGATTGGCTCTTTCATTTCTTGCCTAAATCTGTCTCTCTGCTACAATGCTTTGGCTCTGACTGCAATTAGAGTCACACTTTACTGTACTGTGAAAACTTCATTTGATGATCCATAGCCATCTTCTATAACACTTGGCTTCAGCGGCGGCAAGAGAAGCCCTTCATCCATGGCATAGAAGGCACCATCCAGGGCAGAAGGGTTTGACTGTTCTGTGCCTGAGGAGGCCATTAGTGATATTAATGTCTCCATGCATTAGCAGTGCTGCAGTCATATTACAGCGTCACTGAAGCTGCTTTGAGCAGAGGATAGCAAATGCCATTCACTTCACACACGGAGACCAAATGTTTTACAAGCCTCCACCTCCCCATACTCAGAAAGCAAGACTGGATTCTTTCCATATTAACAGGAAAACACAGGAGGGGAACAAATTAAGAAAAGCATTAGAAGTCCAACTGGAATGGAAAGTCGGACCTTCGCAGAAGGCTTGAGAAAGAGCATAAAAGTGGGGTATGGAAATATCAGGAAGGATGAAAAAGCAGACTGAATGGAAACATGTAAGAACAATATATAATAAAATGTGTAGTTGTAAAAAGGCTGAAAAACATAGTCAAAGGGTCTGTGGGGCAGGGTTTGGAGACTACGGAAGTGCACAGTCTTTTTTGTAGGTGTTAAAGGTGGAGAATCTTTTCTGACTTGTCCCACCCTCCTGCAGCACCCTTCATGGATGACTTTCCAGACTCAAGGTCACTCTTGTCTCCTTATTCAAATGTCTACCTCCACCCCGCCCCACCCCATACAATAACCGGGAGACTGATACTAATGCTCTGCGTGACTTTCCTTGGCCCAGAGAGCAGGGACTGCAGAATGATGACTGCGTTTGGCAGCGGCCCAGAGTGGAAAATTTATTCACTGCCTTGTGAATGTCTAGTGAGATGGGCTGCTGCCTCTTCACATCCATTATAAAGTGCTCCTAGGGTTAGAGAGGAAACGTAAAGGGAGCTCTGGCTTTGGCAGCCTAGATGAAAATCCTAGTGCTTATAGGATAAGGAGTCATACTACAGGGCCAGCCTGGAGACATGCCATTGTGGGTAATGAGAAGGAGAAAGGAGCCCACTGCTTGCTTGCTCTTCATTGTGCCTTCTTTGAACCTTTACCTAAACTAACCTAAGACAGAAATACATGTCTTTTTTGTGTGATATATTGAAGTGAAATGAATAACATTTGAATGATAGTTTTCCTTTTACTTTCAGTCGGGTAACACAAAATAATATTTATTGAGCAGTTTTAAAAATACTTTCACCTTCAGCCCTAATTTTAAAGCTAATGGTAATCTGTGATTCATCAAGAACTTTTAAAATTAAGGATCATTACTTTTGCTGCATTTAAATTCAAATCACCTGGAATACTCAATTAATCTTCAAACAATATTAAAACAGTCAAGGTCTGTCACACTCTTACAAGTGGTTAGAAGATGATCAGGTTCCAGGCAAATCAACAAGCCACTCAGAGGGGAGGTGACTTAATATATTCTATTCCCAGGGCATTTTTTTCCTCCTTTTTTGTAATGAAGGAGAGACATATGTCTGTGCTGAAAAGGCTGTTGCCATCTTACTCTCCCGTCTGGCTGTCGCATGGCTAATTGTCCTAAAACAGCTGGATGAGGCAATAGCATCTGTAATGGCTCAGCTTAAATATGGTCAGGCAGCTTGATGCAGCTATATGCCCTGTCCCCACACAGCAGAAGATCTTTCAAGAAAATGTGCTTTTAATCAATATGTAGCCCTTACCTTTTTTTTTTCTTTTTCACATCATGTCTGTGCTTTTTATGACATCCCTTTGTAACAATTTTAGTTTTTATTTAAGAAATATTCACATAAACTGCTTTTCCAGAAAATAAATATTGTTTTATTCAGGATTTCAAGCATTCTAGTTAGTGGTTAGAATGAGAAACATGGAAAAACATTATAATATTGTTTGTTTATCTAGGATTTTGCAATCCCAAATTCAGCAAGTGTTTTTCTCATCTTCCTGTGAAAGGCTAATAGGTATTTATGTAACAGCCACTTCAAAATTTTGGGAGAGGGCAATTTGTGAATAAGTGGAAATATCGTTAAGAAGAATATCGTTATTCAGCATAACGTCCCATCTCCAGTCATTCTTAATAAAGGCTGCTTCATCTATGAGGCTTAATACATAAGATGCTTGGTTGCTACAGTGGGTGTGGGCAACCTGGATTGGCCCTTCTCTGACAATTAAGGCCTGCATTCTCTAAATCAAGACTTAAGGATGTACAGGCTGTTATCTTAGAAACTAAAACTGCTTTTGTTAATTATATTCATATAAATGTTCAATTCCATTTTAGAGCCTTCCTAAATTACCTTCTTAATATTGTCCAGCATCAGTGGTTTTCATAGGTTAATTATTCCCACATAAAAGAGCATGAGCTTTGTCCAGTAAGAATTTGGTAACTTGCCCTTTGATTAACTTTCCTCCTCTGCTTTAAAAAACACAGAGTAATGTGAGGAGTCACCAACCATCTATTTAATAACAATAACGACACATAGAGCATCCCTTCTATAGCATCTCTATGTCTCCATAAGCAAAAGCTAGTTCTCTGGTTGAAGAGAGACAATGGGAGAGATGTTTCAATCCTACTCTGGGCCCCTCTACTGTGCTTAAAGAGCAGTGGCTTTGGTTGTGCCTACCCTGTAACATAGGAGGTATCCCAGAAAAAAAGGTATGCTGGATTGGGCTGAAGAATCAGAGGGAAGGTCAGTGAAGGGCAAGGACCATCCTTAAATTTAGATGAGGGCATTCATGTTCTTGGCTGGTGGAAACCCTTAGTATACCATAATATCCTCTTCCGCTGTTTCCTTTTCTCCAACCCTACATTCATACCCTACCCAGAAGTGGAGGAACTGTGATGCCTTAAGCAAACTGTTTATAAAAGTGGTTCCGCAGTTCACAAAAGATATATATTTCTGTTACTTAATGCCAAATACCACCTCTATAATCTATTCCCAGTACCATAAAACACCTATTTCTTCTAGTTTATCTTCTGAATTTTATTTAGTCTTCTATTGTCTCTTTTTCCCACTAATGTTTAAGCTTCTTGCAGTTGAAGGTGAGTTATTATTTTTGGAACATAGTAGGTGCTTAAAAAATATCTGTGGACATTAATTTCAAGATTGAGCCTGTATAACTTTGCACTTGAGGCTAGCATACCTAACTATGTTTTTGACATTTTTACTTGGTTGACTCATAGATATATTTAATTAAAATGTCTAAAATGGAACTTCTAATTCCATTTCCAAACCAGTCCCTCACTGCAAATCTCCCTCACTTTAGAAGATGGCATCATCACCCAAGTTATTTAAGCTGGAAAACTTGAAGATATAATTTTTCCTTCCCTTTCTCTTATCTGTCACATTCAATTTACCAATAATTTCTTTTGGTTTTAGCTCCAAGATATTACATCTAATCTGTTCACATTTCTCAATTCCCAATGTTTCCTACACAGTCTGAAAAACCATGATCTCATCAAAAGCCCTGGAGTAGCCCCTGCATGTTATTTATCTGTACTACCTTATCTTGACTCACTTGCTCACCACAACCATTACATCCCCACCATACTCAGGTCAATGTCACCTGTCCTAGAATTTACATTATTGTGTGGGAGAGAGGAGAATGTTAGAAAATAATAATCATAATATTCAAGTCTGTGGTTAAATGCTGTAAAGAGAATGAACAAGTTATGATGTACACCAGAAACCAATACAAAATAATATTGAAAGTAAACTGTAATTAAAAAATAAAAATTAAAAAAAATTAGCAAGCAACTCAAAGAGTAATTAGAGAGTACCTTGATTCTTTTTATCCTCTGAGTCTCAGTCTTTCTTTCCAAGGAAGACTGCTATGACGGACATTTATTAATTTGGGGTCCATTATAATTGTCTTAGCACATAGTGGAACTGATCTTGGTTATTGTTGGATGAATGAATCTTACCCTCATCCTTACTTCCCAGCTGTATCTACCTGATAAGTCAATTTTTATTCTTCACTGTAGATACTAAAAATGCCAGACATTTTATAAATTCTTTAAATAAAGTATGGCCCAGGGTGTGTGTGTGTGTGTGTGTGTGTGTGTGTGTGTGTGTCTGTGTGTGTATGTGTGTTTGTTCTGCTAGGCTAATATCAACTTAAATTTAAATCCAGCTTTTTATGCCCTGAATTACTCAGTCCTTTTACTTCCTGTAAAGGATTAGATTCTATACTGGTTTATTTTCAATGACCAAAAATGTACAGAAAGTTGTCAGATAGAATAGTTGAGATGTCAGTTACAATAGAGCATAGATATTAGTTTAAAATTTGTCTTTCTGCTCATATTGCAGGCAGTTTAAAAATAAATATATAATTTAAGGTTGGAAATATATATATTTTGCTTCTGTACTCTAAGAAGACCAATCACCATTCAAGTGGCTTGACAGACTTGTTCTTAGCTCAAAATGTGCATTTCTTTGAATTATAACAATTGAGGTTCTTTCATATTTCATGTTATCCATTTATGTTTTAAAAAGTAGAAATGATTAAATTGTTCAATCTAATGATACTTCTTTAGATTCTGATATTGTTTTGAATAAGATGGCACAGAGAAAGATAAAGGTAAAGATGAAGATACAGATTATATAGATACAGATATCATTTCCCATTGACCATCATCAGGGATGTCTCCTCTCTTAACAACATAGTTTTTTCCTCTCATTTAAAATGACTCTTCCCAAGGAGCTATTTATAATTAATCACTCCATAGAAAAAAGCAAAATAATATTCTACCCCTTCCCTTTGATGATCTCTTCTGGCCTAGAGATCTACGACTTTAGCAGCCATTCAAACACATGCCATAGATATATTTCCAATACTGACTTTAAATACTGGCATAAAATTAAAGGTATCTGTCCCTAACACTTTTTCAGAATATCATGAAGCCCTGTTTATTATCAACTCTTTTACAGCTGAAATGGTGAAAGCAACACTCCATAAATCAGCATATAATTATGTTACATCTTATCAACGTACTTGCTACTAAGGACATCTAAGCAAATACTTGTCACAGTTTGAATATTGTGCTAGGTAAATATAGAGAAGTTTCAAAATAAAATTTCAAATTAGTTTTCTCAAGTGTCAAAAGGTATCAAATCTATTGCAATGGGACTCACAAGAATAAAACAGAATAAAAAAATAGAAGAATCTATTATTAAATGTCTGTTCTTAGAGATAAAAAATTACTGGTAATGTTAAATGAAAGTCAGAGTATAAATTATATAAACATACACATTCACACTTAAAAAAACCCACAGCACACATAAAGACTAAACAATATGGGAATAAATGTTAATTAAATATAAAATTTTCAGGGTATATCTTTGTCTTTTGACTAAATGATTAATTTAACATAGGAAACTATATTGTAGGATCCCATGGAGGGGACAGGGAACTGTTCTCTTGAATGTGCTCAGAATGAGTCCTGGCTTTGCCATAGTTCTGCAGCAACCACAATAATATAGATCTCTACTTAAGTATGATAGAGTGATTGACAATATGGATTCCATCCAAGGGATGCATTTGACTAGAAATCACTGGGACTATCAGAAAATAGATTAAAACAATTAGTTAACTAATTTGTAAACAAGACTTTGGGAATTGCTAAATCTTATTCACAGAGAAGGTAGACAAAAGAGGCACAATTCAGTCCATATTTCCTTTTTAAACATCCAATGCTGGTTTTTAATTACTATATACTTCTTTGATCTAAGAGTAATGAGGTAGATCTAATTGCCCTATGATAGAGTATCTGCTGTGGGTACAATTGCTTGTACATCTTGTTGAATCTTCTTTGCAAATCAGCATGGGCCTTAGCACAGAGTACTTTGTGTGGATTGTGACTGTGAAGTAAACCCAAAGCACCTGTCTTTGCAGGTGTTGCTTTGGCCAAAATCAAGTATATCCACGGCCTTCTCTGGAAATTCTTTTTGAATTTTCATTGTTATAGGAAAGGCACAGGAACTAAAATTTCTCTCATTTCTTACATTTTTAACTTCTGAAACACAAAGATAAAATGTCAGCCCACATTTCTTTCTATCAGGGAAACTTAGGTATTGAGTTCGCAAAAAAAAGGAAATCAAACCAATTCATAATTCTTTATTTCCCAGTCTTGTCCAATACTCCCATTTATTCTACCTTTAAGTTCTTACTCTTTATTATCCTCAGGATCTCAACATTTGTTAAACATGTTCTCTTATTTTTTTAGTGCTCTGCCCGAGGTTGTCAAATTTAGCAAGTTAGTACAGGACAGCTGGTTAAATTTGAATGTCAGATAAACATGTTTTGTTGTTGGGTTTTTGTTTTTATTTTGTATGTGTTTGTGTTTTTAGTATATGTATATCTCAACTAATGCATGGGTTATACTTCTACTAAAAACTACTCATTGTTCATCTAAAATTGAAATGATCTGTGCTTCCTCTATTTTACCTGGGAACATTAACACTTCCTCTTCTCTTCATTTTGTGTGCAATTTCTTCTGTTAAACATGAAGAGCTAAAGACATCCTGCTTATGTTTTACATAATAATTTGTTCTCTGATTCCTCCTCACCCCCCATCAGTGTGCCTCTGGGAGGCAAACACATCCAAAAATGATGAAAGGAAAAATGTGCCTACTTATTGGATGTACTCATACCTTTGTTTTCTCAGCTAAAGCTTTACACATTGATTCAAAAGGCCACAAGAGGGAATAACAGTGGGGGTGCATGTGGTAGGAACCAAATAGCTCCTTTATGTTACCTGAATTTAATTTACATGAAATTCACCTCATTGAGATATAATATGCATGAATTTAAATTAATAAATTTTTTGAATTAATGAAGTTTATTTTGCCCACTTAGAAATTCCTCCAAACCAGAGGTTGAACATTATAATCCCCTGAGAATTCTCTACAAATATAATGTTAGTTCTCACCATATATTCTGGTTTAATTGGTCTGAGTTGGGACTCGGTCATCAGTATTTAAGAAGCTCTCTAAGTTCTTCTATTTACAGCCAGATTGGAGAGTCACTGCTAGTCAACCCACTTCTCAATAATTAGCATCTCCTTTAGAAATATCTAGCTTTCTTCTCAAAACATAAAAGTAGTTATAAAAGTAGTAATGATAATAATAATATCTTAAATGGTGCCTCATGAGGTCCTGCCCATAATAAAATGAGGTAAGTACACACACACACACACACACAATGCTCTAAACTTTTATAAAATGCTTGTATGTCTTAAAACTTGAAATATTTTGATTCTTATTTCTTAAAATATGATATTTAATTACATTGAAAAAGTAACTTCTCATTGATCTGTAGTATATGGTCTAAAGAAATATTAGATTATAAAGAACCTTAGAGTCATTATAGTCTAAACTAGAGGCCCAGTGCACAAATTTGTGCATGGGTGGGTCTAGCTGGCCCACCCTGATCAGGCCAGGCTGACAGGGGGGAGGGGATGCAGGAGGTTGGTCGGGCGGGGTCGGCCAGGGGTTAGGGGCCATGGGCAGTTTCCAGCCTTCCCTGACCCCTGGTCGAACTCCTGGTTAAACTCTAGGTCAAGGGGACAATTTGCATATTAGCCTTTTATTAGATAGGATATTTTTTAGTTGCCTAAGAAAGTTCCATAATGATTAATAGCTGGGCTAAGGTAGAATTCATTATTTTTTAAAAGCAAGGTATCACATGTGATATCTAGTCAATTCATTAATTTCTGCCAGTAAATGCTTTTGCTATTTGTGATATCATTTAGCCTCCTATAAAGTATAAAGTAACAGTTTACTGGGAGGTAACAAAGGAAAGAGAAATAGGGAAGTGGTGGGGGATAGTGAGATAGTAGACAAAGGAAGGAGGATGTGGGCAGGAAAGGAGGTCAAGGAAGGGACAAAAGAAACAAATGGAGGAGGAGGAGGTAGAGAGGCAAGAAAGAATTTGACAGAGAATATTAAGAAGAAATTAAGGCAGAAACTTTGAACAAAGGATCTCTGCCCCAACTGACACAGTTGATCTCTTTTATACCCCTCCCCTCATACAAGGTCCAGCCTTTGGTGTCACTAAAGTGGCTTCTTGTTGGTCTTCAATGAAATTTCTGGCAAACCAGAATGTCCAGCCCCTGGATAGGCACTGGCCCTGTTAAATGCCTCATGTAAAGCTTGATGCAAAATATGTCGCATCATTCAGGTTTTCCTTTTATATACCTTTGCTGAAATTTTAACATGCATTTCAAAGGCAGAAAGAAAAATGAACAATTTATACCAGATCATAAAAGATATAATAGCTATTGAAAATAATGTGTTAGAAAAAGAAACATTTAAATGATGACATTAACGCAGCACAATTAGAGCTCAGTTGGTCTCCACTCTCCCCTAGAGGTTCATAAACTCACAGATGAGGCTGTGAATTAAGAACCAGATGTGGCAAGATCATCTTAATTATGTCTTGTTTAACTTGACCAGGAAATGTCTTGGATCAGATGTCATTTTATCGTTTTTCTTTTCATGCTTTTTCTTTTAATTAATTGTGATTTTTAAAAGTAAAAAGAAAACCATTATAAAAGCTTTCAGTTTGGAAACCCAAAAAACAAGGTTGGGGGAATCTTTTTCCTATTGGGGACAGTAACTGGCTGGGTGGGAAGGAAGAGAAGAGAAGATCTATGAATTTCATGGATTATGTCAGTAGCATGTAGCTTAATGTCATTGTTCTTTAAGAACGTAATTAAGGGCAAATTACTACTTGCTCCTTATAAAATAAAGAATAAATGTGAGTATACACATATGCACACTGGATGAGATACACAAATCAACTCTAGATATTTAGAAACATATGAAATAAAACTGAGAGTCAATAACTCAGAAACACAGACTAAAACTTTAATCAGCTACAAGGAAGGTTTATCACTGTTCCTTAGTTGAAAATAACCAGAAGTTATAGCTGTAATAGTAGTTCAACATGTGTAAATGTGTATATATTAAATGCACACCATCCTTAAAAAAAGAGTGTGGATTCAGTCATGTGTAACAAATTCTTTTGTTATCTTTGTAAAGTTTTAAGTCAGTGTATTTCCCCAGGTGAAAGTGTACACACATAAGTCCTGACGTGTCAATATTCAATTGTCCTGAATAGGCAATAAGAAGAAAAGTGGCTTCCTTTAGAGAATTCTATTTTAACAAGGCTTATGTCTGCCTGGGTGTGATACATGTACATTAATTCATTTAAAAAGTACTCTCTCCTAGGGGTCAGACTGCATTAGAATAGACCAGAATTTCTTGATAAAACTAGAATCAGTCAAACTCTGACATTTTTGTAGAATACTTTCAAATGTCACAAAACTTTTTGGGAGATGTAACTTTCTGCCAGTTTCAAAGAAATTTAGTTTGTCCTGAGTTTAATACAAAAGCCAGATAAAAGTATAAGTTGACTGCTACACTGAGGTTTTATGGAAGCTCAGATTGGAGATTAAAAGAGAAATATAAATCATACAATATTGTAACAATGGAAAGCCAAAACAAAGTTTACAAAATCTCTATGAACACATACTCTGACAATTTCCCTCTGTCTCCAAGCCTAGAGTATGTCCAATAAGACAGAAGATGTGATAAGAATAAAATAGGAAGAGTAAGAAACACAACTGTGCTGGAAAGAAATGTATGAGGAGTTTATTCAAGGGTTTCTGGACATACCTGACTGAGGTGAATTAAGACCCAGATGTGGCAAGATCATCCTAATTATAAGTCTTGTTTAACTTGACCAGAAAATGTCTTGGATCAGATGTCATTTTATCTTTTTTCCTTTTGTGCTTTTTCTTTTAATGAATTGTAACTTTCAAAAATAAAAAGAAAACCATTATAAAAGCTTGCAGTGGTTTATTGAATAATTCAAAATCATGCAATTATATAAAACTAGAGGTCCAGTGCATTAAATTCATGCATGGGGGGAGTCCCCTCAGCCCAGCCTGCACTCTCTCTGATCTGGGACCTCCCTCTCACAATTCTGGACCGCTGGCTCCTAATAGCTCACCGGTTTGCCTGCTTGGTCACCCCTAACTGCCTCTGCGTTCTGGCCTGATCACCCCTAACTGCCCCCCTGCCGGCCAGGTTGCCCCCAACTGCCCCCTCCCTGCCAGCCTGGCCACTCCTAACTGCCCCCCTGCCAGC
>NW_006297819.1:1675303-1684852 GCF_000327345.1 Myotis davidii | reverse complement strand
GTACCTCCCCTGCCAGCCTGGTAGCCTCTAACTACCGCCCTGCTGGGCTGGTTGCCTCTTACTCCCTCCCCCACCTGCTGGCCTGGTCACACCCTACTGCCCCCCCGCTAGCCTGGTTGCCCCCAACTGCCTCCCTGCTGGCCTGGTTGTCCCTCATGCCCCCTCCCCACTGGCCTTGTGGCCCCATGCAGCCTGCTGTTTAATCATTTGGTCATCCATCACTAACCTCCCTGCCATCCTGGTCGCCCGACACAACATACTTGTTCAGTTGTTTGGTCATACCTCACTAATCCCCTTGCCGGCCAGGCTGGTCACCCCATGCAGCCTGCTTGTTCAGTTGTTTGGTCATCTCTCACTAAACCCCCTGCCAGCCTGGTCATAGGCAGCCATCTTGTGAGGGTGTTAAGGTCAATTTGCATATTATCTCTTTATTATATAGGATTCCAAATTAACTGTCATCAATCAAAAACGCAAGAGTATTTGGAATAAAAATTAATTGCCAATAAATTCAAATAATGAGTGGTTCATTGTATATGGTACATACTTTCTTTTATAACAGTCATTTTTATACAGAAGCTAGAGTATATCATGCTATTCTCTAAGAAGCTACCAATATTGCAGGTATAGCTTGTGATAGTGTAACTAGAGTATTAATATTACTGCTCTCAAAGGATTGAAATCATGAAAATTGATTTTCATATAAAAAGCTTTTCCACAGGCAAAATGTCTATAGTTTAGTAGTAGGAAAGTAATCGGTAGACTTAATAGGGAAATAAGAAGTTGGAGATAAATTGTAGAAAAAGTTTATGCTGCAGTCAGTGTCAAAAGTGTTTTAGTTGCCGAAATCAGTTTGGCTCAGTGGATAGAGTGTTGGCCTGCGGACTGAAGGGTCCCAGGTTCGATTCTGGTCAAGGACATGTACCTGGGTTGCGGGCACATTCCCAGAGGGAGATGTGCAGGAGGCAGCTGATCGATGTTTCTCATCGATGTTTCTAACTCTCTATCTCTCTCCCTTCCTCTCTGTAAAAAAAAAATCAATAAAATATATTTTTTAAAAAAAGTGTTTTAGTACAAGTGTGTACATAGTAATTAATACGGTTAGTGGAAGGTAATTCAAGCTCTATGAACCAAAGCCATGCTATAATTCAGAAAAGGGGGCAAAAAAATTGTTGTAGATTATTCTCTAAAGTCATCAGCCCAATGTGTTTTTGATTGAAGTAAGGAAAGCCAATAAAATCACTATTTGAACCATTTTATTTTTAACCCACTGTAATTTTTATACCCATGTAGCTAAATAATTTTGATTATGACACAAAGTAATGAAAATATAGGATATGAGATAACATAAATGCCCCAAAGCTTACATACTAACCACTAATAATTATCAGTCTACAAAGGTCTTTTACTTAAGGGAACAGAACTAGGCATTTTGTACTTAGAAAGAGACTCCATTTAAATGTATGAAAAAGGATAACAATTAAGAACACATAAATAGTATATCTTAGATCTAGGGATCATAAAAATTATCACTTCAGGATAATTTATTAAGTTGTCATTTACCCGGTGAATTATACTAGTAAATGTAAAATCATAATAATTTAGATCTAACAAAAATTCAAATAGTATCTAGTTCAATGCTCTCATTTACTGATAAGAGTGATGTGTAGTGACTTAAAAAATACTATGAGCAGTCAAGTTTTGACTGGAATTTAAATATTCTAATTCCTACTACAATGATTGTTCTAATACATACGCCACATCGCCTCTCTTTATCCCAAAGATATATAATCAAAAGATGAAAATAAAAGTAGATAAATAAATGTCTCAAAGAAGTATATGGACTATATAGATAACAGATCTAAAATATATTGTCTAGCTCTCACCAGTGTGGCTTAATTGTTTGGAATGTTATCCCATACACCAAAGAGTCGGGGGTTCCACTCCTGGTCAGGATACATACTCAGTTCGCAGGTTTGATCCCCAGTCAGGATGTGTGCCAGAGGCAACCAATTGATATTTCTCCCTCCCCCCTCTCTCTACCTCTTCTCTCCCTCTCTCTAAAATCAATAATAAAAAATTCAAATATCTTGTTAAAAGATTAAGTTGAAGAAGTTGGTCAAGACCTAACATTTTTAAATGAAGGATAATTATCATGTAGCATAAATCATGTCTATATGTTACCTTGAAATTAGACTATTAGGCTTAGTATATCATGACCTGACATCATTTCTTTCAAAATGTTCACCATATTTCTCTCTTCCCAACACTTTCTCATCCCTACTTTCTCAGTAGTTTTCTCTCACTGAAGTGTCAACTCTAGATATTGATAGTCTAAAGTGTTTCAGTGAGTTGGCTTTCAACCAATGAAATAATTTATGATGCTATTTATGCATAATTAGAATTACTTAATTGCTCTATTAAATATCAAGACATTGACTATCTTTACTTTTTTTTCTTTACCTATTTTCAAGAATAGCTGTAAATGGCAGCTACATCCTAATTTTTACAATAAGTCCTGGTGTTTTTTCCAGATCTAAATATTGATAGATACCCGATACCCACATTTTTAAATAAATAATGTAGAAGCTAAAAGAAAGATGGGTTAGAGAACAATTCAAGGAAGTTATTTGGAAGAAAATACAGTTCAGATACTGGGCAGCATTCAAGATACAGTTGGGCTAATTAAATCTTAAGGTCTTAAGTAATCTACCTTGCTCGAATTATTGGAAGTTTATGAATCTCTTCCTTTTAGTTTTCCTCTGATTTCTTGGGTATTTGCTTCCCAATATATCATATTTACAATATAGAGCATTTTCTTTTCCTCTTCCTCTCCCAATCTGCAAATGTATTCCATCTAAACGGCAAGTCTCCTTTCTATCTTTCTCACTATCAATTATAGCCTATATTTACATCACCTTTATTTAGTTTTGGTTTGTAGAACACAGATGACTAAATCCTCCTCACAGTTATAATACCACTTCTTCTCCCCACAACCTTTGATATCAGGTTATGCACTAATGGTACATGACATATATTCTTGCCACTTTGCCCTCAACTCTTGGTCATGTTATGAGGACTAGTAATATTTCATGGATAGGAGAAAGTTTCAGTACACAACCCTGACTGTCCTTTCCTGCACTGAGATAAAACAATTTAAACTTGTGTTATCAAAACCAGTTTGAAATTCCACTCTTTAATCTACTATTACGGGTTTATTCAACCATATACCCTCATCTATATAAACTATAATATCCATGGTAGATTTGTATTTTTAATACCTTATCACATACTGCTCTATATTACCATATCTCATGTATGTTATCCTTATAAGTCTCTGGGGGTAGAAATTATAGTTTACACTGCTACACTTGGAGTTATCAGAAAATACTTGTAGCAATCTCTCTCTCTCTCTCTCTCTCTCTCTCTCTTTCTCACATTATCTCTCCCCCATCCCTCTCTGCATCCTGCTACCTTAAGTCTACTTATGTAATTTTATGTTTTCTGGAGAAATCATAATCTGTTTTGTTCATTTTTTTCTTTGACACCACCTTGCATCACATGTCAAACTTTTAATATTTTATCTTTCATCAAAGAGTGTACTCAATTCTACCTTCCCCACTAAATCTCTCACATCAATGATTTTCTCTCTTTCTCCCTCTCCTTTCCTATCTCCCTAAAAATCAATAAAAAATATGTTTTTAAAATAAATAAAGTGTAGATTCCCTAAAACCACAAAGAGGTACAACAAACTACACTCCTCTGTGATAAAACGTACACATCAATACAAACAAACCCTTACCCCACTTGTATAAATAGAACAAAACATGTGCAAATCTGTTCTCTTTAGTTCAATATTGCTAGAATGGGGCAAAGAACATCCTCTGTGATTCCTACTATGCCTCACTGACATGTGTATACAATAAATACCACTCAATGTCTCTGATAATCAGAATCAAAAGAAAGTAGCAAGTATTTTTTAAAACATAAAATGATATCATCAAGTCAAATACTCTTAAATATAACCCACACCAAACATACTTATATGTCTGAAATATGTGAGTATTTATCTGGGCAGAATCTTCAACTTTCAGAAAATTAGTTTATATCTTACTTTTTGGGAAAGTTTCTGCAGCTGCCGTGACTGCCATACTATTTTTACTTTCCAGATAAAGAATTTCAGCCCGTAGGGCAGTCAAACTAGCACCTTCCACCAATGCTAATCTTACTTCATTACTCTTTTCTTATAAAAGGTCACAACTCTTTGTATGTCACATATTGCTATGGGCACATTTTCATATATTTAATTTGACACAATATAACAAATACATGACTATTTAGAGAACTCTGCCAAGCCTGTAATCAAACAAGTATTATTTATTGCCTTCATTATCAAAGAATAGAATAATTGGTGTGTATGAGCCATACACTGCTTGCCTTTCACTGTGTTCTCCCAGAGTTTCTGATAGGTTTTGTTGCACAGGATGCAGAATGGGAAAGTAAAGTCCAAAGTGATAGAACTGGAAACTTTTGACCATATGACAGATTTCCTAAGAAGGCACAATCAAGTGTCTTTTGAATCTATAAATGGGGTCAGCAAAGTTCTCAAAGATCTTTGGAGCGACCTCCCACTGAGAGGAATACGAAGAAACAAAACACACCTGTTGTTCACTAGTTCATACCATGAGTTCAGACTACAATAAAGATGACCCTATTCAATATGTATTTATTCTGAATGTTTTGATTATATTTAATTTCACAAAATCTTGGTGAAGTATGTACTGTTATTGTTCCAATCTTACCCAGGAGGACCCTGAGGCAGGTAGAAGAAAGTAATTTGCCTAAGGTCATCCAAAATAGCAAGTGTTGGAGACAGGATTCAGACCCAAGCAGGTGTGCTCCAGAGCCCTTAGTATTAATCATTACACTGTTTAGGGTTCCTATAGATGCTGGACTCTGGGTCTCATAGTTTGATTTAATTCAGTTACCTTGCTTAGCATGCTAATGAAGACAAGTAGGAATCAATCTGCTACATAAGTTCAAGTACTTAACTCATTATTCCACTGTTGGGAGCTTTGCTAAAATAGAGTAGGGATCTGTCTTTCCGGAAGAGTTGATATAACCTAGAATTCTCCTTTGTCTGCCTCTATTCCCATAGGAAGGTCTCCTTTTGTAGCCATGTTTGAAATACTTGCATTGAAACTCATTTGTTTCCCATTAATATTAACAATCCTGTCCTCAGGTGTTCCCTTCTGAGCCAGGTTTATGAGAACTCTGGACCAGTTAGTGGATATGCACTCTTGCCCATAAGTGCAAAAGCTCAGAAACGCAATCAATAAATATTTGTTGAATGAATAAAAAGAGGATTGGGGCAAGAAAGTATGGGTAATATGACTAAATATATCACCTCTATTAGATTAACAAATTAATGCATGAAAGAGGCATATCTAGTTTACACTTATACATTAAGGACATCAATTTTCATAATCTTATAAATGTGGGAATGCCAAAGAAACAGGATTTCACAATATAATGAGACTTTTTTTAAAGAAGGTAAATGGAAATGATGTCATGGTGGGGGACAGGATATTAAAGGACATTTGTAGATACCTACCAGAAGTGTGAAAATAGGAAGACAGCAGCATAGTTGGGTAAAATCAAAGCATAGCCGGGCAAAGTATTATTAACATAAAAACAAGTGATACTAGCTTACTGATCCTAGGTTACTACTCCATTCTTTACGCCTAGATCATCCCACTACACTGCATTTGCATTTGCTACTCTTGCCTAACCCAACCTCATGCTCCCCTAAAATTCATTTCAAGAAATCATTTGTTATGAACCCTGTTGCCAGTACCGCATGGGATTCTTGAGACTCTTATGCAGATGACAGACAGATTGTGTATGTTGTTTGGTTAGACCAAATGCAAATAAGGCTCAAGTATAATTACTACATGTAGTGCTATTCTGTTCTAGGGACATTCATTGCACTGCTATCAGAGTGCTTAGATTGCATGCTTAAGGGTGTATTTCATACAAAAGCTAGTACTTTAGCTATGTTAGTATTACTTGGTCCCACCTCACATATCTTATCTATATAAACAATATCCCTTTTTCGCTCTTTATGCATGCTCAATATGGCTATGTTCTACCTTAGTTTTGACCCTATTCATAAAAGACACCCCCTTCTTTAGAAACTTTGGTTACTATATATTGGTTGTGAAAAGCTGAACATTTTTGTAAGATAATTATGATGACATATATTTATTCTTCCTTTTGCCTGGTAAATTAGACATTTCTCTAGTAGACCTGGAAACTCATTCTGTGTCCTAATAGCAGAGAATGAAGACATGGTTGCAGAGTAAGTGAAAAATAAAAGTTTGTCTTTTATCAGAAGATGCATGTCCTACTCTAGGATAATCTCCATTGCCTAGCTGAAATCCCCAATGTTCATTTGGGAACGTACAAAATAAGGCACTACAATTATTTTCACACCAATCTCTTTGACCCTTTCATTGTCTTTCCTAACTTATTTTCTGCCACTGTTACAGAAACAGCTAGTTCTTACCTTTTCCCAGCCTTAGGATCTTTCAGTGGCCTATTTTATTCCACTGCTTCATAAATATTGATTCTGATCTTTTAAACCCATCAACTAAATTAAATTAAAACATAATGATTCTCCTTCTTCTTCAATGATTATAAAGATTCTTAACAGGTCTGAAGGCACAGATGGTTCCAATAAGCTTTGCATTTGTTAGCTAAAAATCCAGTATATTCATTGTTAACACACACACACACACACACACACACACACACAGTTAAAACACACACACACACAACAACAACCTTTAGATAAATTAATAACTAGAGGAAATAGAAAATAGTTCATAAGTTAAATCATAGAGTATTTAAGTTTACAATGGAGTCTAGGTCATTATGTATAAAAGTACAAAATTGCCGTTTATGGTAGTGGTTCCATAATGTACTCATACCTCAGAGTCACTGAATAGCTCTATGAAATTACAGCTTTGGACCCCATACTTAGATACACTACATCTGAAATCCAGTGGGCAGTAATAAGCAATCTTCCTTTTTAAAAGCATTTAGTGTAATTCTAATGCATAGGCATGCTTAACAACCTCTAGTTTACAGAATTCTTGTGACTCTGTCATCTGTCTGTGAAATATTTGTAGCAGACAGCACCAAGCAGTCCAGATGGAGTGGGGAAGGGCAAAATTCTAAGAACCTGGAGGATACCTGAAAACAATTGGTGTGTAAAGAGAGGTAAAATTAAGGAGAGTGAAGCAATTTATCATATTATCTTGTACAAAAGGATTTTTTTTTCCTTAAAATGAAAACTTACAACTTCTATTAAGGTTATGCTACAAGTCTGGTTGGCATGGTTCAGTGGTTGACAGTTGACCTATGAACCAGGAGGTCACTGTTCAATTCCCAGTCAGGGCACATGCCAGTGTTGCAGGCTGGATTCTCAGTGTGGGGCCTGAAGGAGGCAGCCAATCAGTATCTCCCTCTTTTCATTGATGTTTCTATCTCTCTATTTCTCTCCCTTCTTCTCTGAAATTAATAAAAAATATATTATGCTACAAAAGTTAAGAGGTATATATCAATACTTAAATTCCAACCAAAGATATTATCCACTGATTCTGGCTTATTGTGCCAGGACTGGAAGAATTGGTTAAGCAGGTATGAAGGAAGGAGGGCTGGCCAACAGGGTGGGCTTTGCTGTCATCAAAACACAAGCCACTCAGGAGAATATCAGGAAATGTTTCTCAAAAACTTAGAGTGTCACTTTAAAGCATAACTCTAAACCGGTTTCCTTGGGCTAGTCCACTCTTTGTTTTCTGCTAGAATTCCTTCATTACTAAAATTCTCAATTTTGAACCAAAGCTTCCATTTATATTATGTAATCCATAATATATCATAGAAGAAGAAATAACTTTGACGACCCCCCCCAAAAAAAAGGAAGGACTAGTGGGATAACCAGTCCTACCCAGAATGGCAAATACGATCAAGTTTCACAGACACTAGAAGAGAATATCAAGTCAGTAATGGCATAATTACTGAATAAAAGACAGTTGGACTAGGGGGCAGTATGGAAGCAAATGGGTTTAAAGGCATTTCAAATGAAACTAAGTTGCTCTGTCACTGAGAGAAGCCACTAATACCTGGGTATTAAGCATATCCGAAACTATATGTTTGAGTAAGTTACTTAAATAAAACTTGTAATGGGAAGGCATTATATAAAATCAGAATTTTGCTATACTGACATTCACTCACATCCTTCAGACAGTAAAAACATATTAAACTAATTTCCCAATGGGAAACAGACAAATAAAAGCTTCATGAAATGGTACTTGAAAGAATTATGTAGAGTAGTAACAACTGGAAATTTTGGTGAAATTCCTTTGAACATGTCAAAGAGAAAGCAAATATCACTTCCTTTAGGACTTATCATTAAGTACCATACACAGTAGTTAAATATTAATAAATAAGTAGTTAACATTTATGCAATGATTCATTTCTGTTAAAATATGCACCAACTGCTCATTTATTATCAAGCATGGCCTCCACAACAGAAAATGAAACCAAGTGGCCAGAAATGCCATTTTTTTAAAAAAAATATTACTTTGGTTTTGACTACCCTGATCATAAATAAATGGTTATCTTCTGCATTGGAAAAATCATGATGATTAGTTAACATCACCCTGGCCTACTCGTGCACTCCATATGACCTAAGCTTCAAAGATCAGCTTCCATATTTAGAAAAACACCGAGTGCTGTGTATGCCATGAGACTGAGTGGACCACAGCAATGAAAACAAATACCCCATTCACTCTAATACTTCTTCCACTTCTCATTCACAGGTTATCATACCATGTCTGATTTATACCTCTCCTACTTTTAGTAATATAGTCAATAATTTGATTGTGCTAGCAGTTGCTCAAATACGTTTTTAAAAATGAAAAAAGATCCTTGTGAAATTCAGAGTTTTTTTAATTGTTTTGATTTGTTTTGTTTTTTAAGTGTCAATAGAATTAAGGTGCTTATCTTTCCTATATGATTTGCTTAATCTGTAGAAGTCATAGGTTTTTATTTGAGGTTTTAAAATAATGTAACTACCATTTCTAATTGTGAATATTCAGGCAATACTTTCAAGTTTTACATTTTATCTGACTCCATAAGATAGCAGAATACTTTAAACTATGGTGTGATATCAACAGGAACTCAAGCTAAAATCTTTAGATGTGTCCAAAAAGATGTAAAGGTATCCAGGGTGGCCTTATCCTGACCCTGGGAGCCGTGTGCATGGTCAAAAACACCCAGGACTAGAATCAAGAGGAACTATGTTAATAACTTGGTTTGTATTTTACAGGAAGTTTGAACAACTCACCAAATATATAAACTAGAGGCCCAGCGCAGGAAATTCATGCAAGGGGCTCAGCCCTCACAGCCCTAGCTTCACCTGGAAGGTCTTCCTGAAAGTCATTCAGCTGTCTGGTCTAATTAGCATATTATACCTTTAATATTATA
>NW_006297819.1:1664233-1674924 GCF_000327345.1 Myotis davidii | reverse complement strand
CTTTTTTAACATAACAATGTTTCTTCTCTGAAACATTTAAAAAGGTTTAAACTAAGTCTTGCGAGTAAATCTGTCCCTAGAACAGCAGTTCTCAACGTGTAAGTCATGACCCCTTTGGGGGTCCAACGACCCTTTCACAGGGGTTGCCTAAGACCATTGGAAAACACATATATAGTTACATATTGTTTTTGTGATTAATCACTATGCTTTAATTATGTTCAATTTGTAACAATGAAATTGGGGGTCACCACAACATGAGGAACTGTATTAAAGGGTCGCAGCATTAGGAAGGTTGAGAACCACTGCCCTATAGCCTGTTGATAATGCAAGAACAAATGGCAATGACCCTTCTCTGGTTCCCCAGGACAACCAGCAAGACAAAGGCTCAGCTTTCCCTCCCACGCAACAGCCTTTCTAGCCCTCAGATGAATTTCTCAGAAAGTGTGTCAGAATCCTAGAGCCCAGCTGCTAAAGACAGGAAGCAATTAAGTATGTAAATCAAGGAAATTACACTGTACTGATGACATTCAGAGCTGTGCCTGCCCCCACCTTCTCCTCCTTTTTCTCTCTGCTTCTATTTCCCCTCGGGACTGAGGCTCCTGGGAGATTTCCTTCTTCTACTCTGCTCCCTGCTAAATGTTTTTTATTCTCAACCACCTGCCCCAGGCCTTCCCATCAATTATTAATCAAGTGTCCATGAATATGCATAAAAGACACTGTGCCATAGTAGAGAAAAGATCAGATGTGAAAGCGAAGAGGAAGAGCAAAGGTCAACTTGTGGTGTGTATTTTTTTTTAACCTCTCTGAAGACACAAGCACATTGAGGCTAGTCAGAGGCAGTTTTCTTTTTTATTTCCTATTTTTCCTTTACTTTTATTGTTGACAAGCTTACAGATGTCCCCATTTTGCCCAGCTCCACCCAGCCTATGCCATCACCACGCGGTTGTCTGTGTCTATGGATTATGCATATAGGTTCTTTGGTTTTCTTTTTCATTTCAGATGTATTTCTATATTAACATTTAAAAAGGTTTAAACTCTGGACACTGCACCATTTTGGAATCTGCTTTCTTTTGATAGATATAACTCTCCAGTTACTGGAGGGGCTTATACTGGTGAGGAAGTGACAGGACAGTGACAGAGATCTGTCATCACATGCAGGTGTCCTGAGGCAGAGTTTTTGATAAAAATGAATCCACTAAACCTGGAACCCCATCTTCTCTACTGTGTGAGGTCACATGGTCAGATCACTCATATATTTCATTTTCCAATTTTCTAATTCTGTTGATACTTCCTTTCTAAAGAGAAATAATGTATACTCATCATGAATGATGCAGAACAACACGTCTATGAACACTATTATGACTTTTATCTCAACCGGCAGCCCTTGCCTGATCACCTCCTCTCAAATGGCACACCTCTATTCTGCTGCTCTTTATATAATGTTGCTGTACTTACCTCTGACATATATACTGATTTGTTTATTGCTTCTTGTGTCCTGTGCCTTCTGCACCATGAATAGAAGCTTAATGAGAGTAGATTTTTTTTCTACTTCGTCCAATGCCACTCAAGTTAATTTTTTAACAAATGAATGAACAGCATAAGGACATCATTAAACTTACTCATTCTTCTTATTACCAATATGAACTTCAGGGACAAACAACTGTATCCAAGAAAACTAACCAACCATGAAAAAAAAATATGGAATGTTCATTGCTTAAACCAATGTTCCCTCACTCTCTCTCTGGTCACATACAGGTGGCTTTACAACACATAGCCAGCTGACCCCAATACAAAAAAAACCTCATTATATTTTTATATTAAAATTACATGACCTAATAAAGAGTAACATATTTTCTTTAATTTGTTCTTTATTTGCTGATAGCCATATAAAACAAAACATAAATTTATTTAGCTAAAAGTGTAGGTGAAATAATAGTTGTGGTTTGTGTCTTCCATTTTCATATGACACCTTTCTCCCACACATTTTCCTGTTTCCTGACTCACATGTCTTGGCATCTAGTCCATTTAGCATTTGTTTGCCTCAAATATTATTTCTGTACGTAAAGTAAGATACTCAGATTAGATAAACTCCAAGGATTAATAAAACAAAAGAATAAAATCTATAAGAACAACTCAAGAAAAAACAGAGTATTATTCTAATTATTTTCTTGCTCACAACACTCAGTCTCTTATTTGTCATGAAACTTAATGTCAAATCAATAGTTATATTTTTAGTTTGGAATTTTATACTTTGTCCTACTATATATTCTGCTTGCTAAAGAATCTCAAATTTAACTTACAGAATAGTGTGTTCACCTAATATGTTATTGAAAAATCCAATTTTATAGAGTGCCATTTAAACAAAAATGTCAATTTTCAGTAACAAGGGTCACTATCATAATGTTTAATGCCTCAGTGACTTTTTACCAGCTAAAATGCCCTTTATCATATACACCTCCTTTATTTCAAATTCAAAAGTGAATCATTACACTTTGACGAGCATTCCATCACATTCGACATTGTAGCTAAATTTTTCTGTTTAACAGTCTCATTAATTTTTGCTGCTTTTCTGACCTCCCCTGGTGTATTCATTCAGAGAACAGCTATTGGAAAAAACAAACAGCAATGTCGACAAAGTCTAATGTAGTTACTATCTAATGTAGTTACTATTCTGGGTATGAAGTTGCACAAGTTCTCAAGGAGTTGACCATCTGGAAAACCCAATAGTATCTACAGACAAATAGCCATTCTACAAAGTAGAATGGTTCCAGTGCCATGTGAGTAAAACAAAAGAAGTACTGTCATCAAGCCAGGAAAGAAAAGATCCATTCTGGCTGGAGTGATCATGAAGGTATCAGAGAAAAGGAAAATGTGAGGAAGGCCTCAGAGAACAGAAAATAATATCAAGGGGTATAGCTGTAGACCAGGCCACCTAAAGCACACGCTCAATTTATGGTGCTTTGCAATGTATAAGTGGGAGGGATAAGAAAGGCAGATGAGCAAGCTTCCTACACATCTCCCTGGCTTCCTTCCTCTTAAGTCCACCATGAGTGGTCAAAAGAGTTAAGTAAAGAAGAATGCTGAGAAGGTGATGGGGACACCTCCAGAAAGTAAAATTATTGGCACTAGAGAGTAAGGACATACGATCTTTTCTCTCATGATTTCAAGAGGGTTTGAACTAGATGCAAGTACTGAACTGGTCTCAGGTCTTCTAGAAAGAACACTATAGTCTTCCAAAAGCAACAATTCAACATTATCTTAAGGCTGAGATGAAGTAATGCACAGGTCAGAAAGCTCATGCAGATTTTCCTTAGGGCAAATCACCCAATATGGTTATTAAAGAAAATCTTCATCTTTATGACCTTTGCTCCTACCCAGTGTCTGTGTGTTTATGTGTATGTGTGCCAGTATCTGGGTGTTTATGTGTATGTGCGTGTTTATGTGTGTGTGTGTGTATGTGTGTGTGCATATAGAAAATAATTCTTAATTCACTGCTATATATGTGCATAGACACATCATATTGCAGTGAGTAGACAGCTTTAGGTAATAGGAATATTTTAAATAAATCAAACTTATAAATAAATCACTTCTAATCGCTTGGGGATTATTGTGTACATGGAACTGGTCTGACCCCTGAATGTGAGATTTGTCATCAGCAATGGCAATGGGCCTGAAAGCAGGAAGATGGCAGAGCCACACCGAGTGCTATGAGAAATGAGGCAAAAGGGCTTTGAACATGCAGTTGCCCCAAGCACTCAAGAGAGATGATTTTTCAATCTGACATAATGGAAGTCCCTAGAGAGATCCATTTTTCATTCCGACATGACTGAGATAATAAGTCAAAAGTTAAAATACGTAATGTGAGGCCCAACAGAAAGAAAACTATTTCTATTTCAGAAATGGCAGAATACACCCTGCTTCATGTTGGCTTAAATGGACATTCTTTTCCTTTAAAAGCAGACCAGTGACGTTAGCTCAAAAGTACAATTTCTAAGACTAGAATTCATTTAAAAAGACGAGAGAAAAATGCTACGTGAATTTGACTCTATGTGAATACACTGAGATAATCGCACCATTTGAGAAATTGTTTTTAATGAATAAATACAATGATGACAGAACAAAATTAAACAAAAAAAATTCTCTTTAGTAAGATGGGAAGATCCTTGTCTCAAGGTTAGACTTCATTTTTCACATTATTTTTGCATGTTGGCAGACAAGTAAAAAGTAATTGATATTAATTTAGTAAATTTTTAGTAGATCAAATTTGGGATATAATTTAATTCTGATACTCATGAACCATATATAAAACAAATAAAATCTAGTAAGATGAAAATGTCATGATAAGTTTTATGTATACTGTTTATTGTACTGAGATCAATCTAGAATTAAATGCTGATGGAAATGCAGATAAAAGGGGAGAATGACATTAAGGGAAGATATTAAGGAAGTATGATTAAAGGGATATTTTTTAAATATTATTTAGAAAACTAAAGCATTAAAGCTCTGGACTACATCCTTATCTGAGATGTCTGAAGTGGAGCCAGATTCACAAAAATCATTATGGATTATGCCACTGCCTATTATAGTGCATGTTGTGGTTTAAGGGTTATTAGCTAAATTGATCTTAATATAATAATAAAAAAAAAGGTTCCCAAAAAGTCCCTACAAAATAGCAAAACTTTTTCAAATCTCCAAATTCCAATAGCTCCCAGAGATGAGAGCCAACATAACCACAACAAATTAGCACCTTCTACAGAAATTATTGACTTTTCACTTTTTCTCTGGGACCTAACTGTTATCACAGAGACATTCTACATTCACCTCCAATATGTAACTTATGTAACAAAGTTCTTCACCTGGGTGTGTATCAAGACACTAGATAGATAAGCAAAGATATATCTGATTGCATATTGACTCCTGAATTCTCTAACTAAGCTTTTAAAATCTCTCCAACAGTATGCATACCGTTTACCAATCACATCTTCCATTATAATTCAACATAATTTCTCCAGGCTACCCCAAATCAATATTTTCTTATTATCCTTTTTTTTTCTTTTACAGGTTTTGCTGGTTTCCACTTCTCTGCTTTTGTACTTGCTCATCTTTACCACTTGTATGTTTTTTTCTTTGTTTTGCTGTATTGTGCTCCTCTTGTTATTCAGAGCACTGATTGAAGTTCAGGTCAAAAAGGAAATCTTGCCTTAGGTAATCAGTTGCCTCTCCAGATGAGTTTTATTTCTATCTTGTCAACATGTCACCCCGCCTTTGATAAAACACAAATTTGTATGTGGATTTTTGTATGTTTAAGTTTTTATTTAATTTTCTTTTGTTGAATACCCTTGTAGTTCCCCTTTCTTTTGTATCATCCATGTGTTCTGCAAGTGTATGCATACTCAGTGACTATTAGAGTAAAGGCAGATAGCAACACCATACTACTGCTCTCTACTACCATCTCAGAAACTTGCAATCATCTCTATTATAGTTACATTTGCCTAATTATTGAATATATAGGTTCACATATTGTTGATGAATCATTCAGTCACCTCTCTACTATTGCCAATTTCTCTTGCTATGAATTCAGAAATTGTAAGGCTTTCCCTCAAAATAATCAGTTTCCACTACTTTGCTCTGCTATCATTAGAATTCTACCTAATACAAATATCTCCTGAGATCTAGTCAATAATCCTCTATATCCTTAGTATTTTTTAATATATTTTATTGATTTTTTTACAGAGAGGAAGGGAGAGGGATAGAGAGTTAGAAGCATCAATGAGAGAGAAACATTGATGAGGTGCCTCCTGAACACCCTCTACTGGGGATGTGCCCATAACCAAGGTGCCCCGCACATGCCCTTGACCAGACTTGAACCTGGGACCCTTAAGTCCACAGGCTGATGTTCTATCCACTTAGCCAAATTGGTTAGGGCTGTATCCTTAGTTTTTAAGGGTCTTTCTGGGAGATACAGTGAGGAGGCAATAAGGCAGGTGGATGACCAGAAACTCAGACAGGAAAGGGTCAGAACTGAGGGAAGTTCCTCCCTTCTATCACCTGTCCAGACATGGACAGATCCTGTCAACTCTGTGATATGAAGGCAAAAGCCTGATGAATCCTGGGTTCTATTTAGTCTGACAAAGGTCCAAAAAAAAAAAATCCCCTCCCATATGATCCAAAGGGAATCCCTTCTTTTCTATCCTGTGAGTCACTCCCAGTTACTAAAAAAGTAAGTAACAGGTACCCAGTATGTCACTGGATCTTAAACCCAAAACACAAATAGCCAAACATCTTCAATTGAAATTTCCATCAGAGTGAGTGTAACAACTGAATCTCCCTTTCTCCAGTGAAAGGTAACAAACCCTTTTGGGAAATGGAGATCATTTCATATTCAACCTTATATCCCATCAAACTCAAGTCCAAAGTGGCTCACAAACATCCTATCTAATAAAGAGGTAATATGCAAATTGACCATCACTCCAATATGCAAGGTGGCTGCCTCCATGTGGATACAAGATGGCTGGCAGGATAGGACAGTTAGGGGTGACAGAGCCGGCAGAGGAGAGCAGTTGGGGGCCATCAGACCTGCAGAGGAGGGCAGTTGGGAGGGACCAGACCTTCAGGGGAGGGCAGCTGGAGGGAACCAGGCTGGCAGGGGAGGGAAGTTGGGGATGACCAGCCCTGCAGGGGAAGGCATTTGGGGGGAACCAGGGCTGCAGGGGCAGACAGTTGGGGGTGACCAGGCCAACAGGGAAGGGCTTAAATGGGCAGTCGAACATCCCTCAAAGGGTCCCAGATTGGAGAGGGTGCAGGCTGGGTTGAGGGACATACCCCCAATTCATGCACGAATTTTGTGCACAGGGCCTCTAGTAGTATTTAACTTTTTCATCCAGTGACCTCTTCCTGCTCCCTTTAACTTCTCCCTTTGCCCCAAACACACTAACTTCTCAGAGGCAAAGAACAGTGAATGCCCATTATACTGCACAATTACAGATCTGACTTGACCATAAGGCTGCTACTTGGGCAACAAAAGTAAAGTAAATAGACACTTTAGTTCTTATCGATCCTTTCCCTCAATTACTGAATTTCCCCTTCATGATCATTTCTTTTTAAAAGAAAATCTTTATGGTTGAAAATATTACATATGTCTCCTTTTTCCTCCCAGTAACCCCATCTAGCCCACCCCTTCCCTGCACCCCAGGTCTCCACTACCCTATTGTCTCTGTCCATGGGTTATGCATCTATGCATACAAGTTCTTTGGTTAATCTCTTCCTACCCATGCACTCATCGCCACCTTCCCTCTGATATTCCACAGCCTATTCTATGCTTCTATGTCTCTGAATCTATTTTGTTCATCTGTTTATTTTGTTCATCTTTATATTCCACATATGAGTAATATCATGCGATGCTTGTCTTTCTCTGACTGGCTTATTTTACTTAACATAATATTCTTCAGGGCTCTCCATGCTGTCTCAAAGAGTAAGAGATCCTTCTTTTTTTACTCTGCATAGTATTCTATGATATACATGTACCACGGCTTTTTTATCCATTCATCTACTGATGGGCACTTGGGCTGTTTCTAGATATTAGCTATTGTAAATTGTGCTGTTATGAACATAGGGGTGCATACATTCTTTCTGATTGGTGTTTTGGGTTTCTTCAGATATATTCCTGGAAGTGGGATCACTGGTTTAGTAGCAGTTCCATATTTAATTTTCTGAGGAAACTCCATACTATTTTCCATAATGGCTGTTCCAGTCTGCATCCCCCACCAGAAGTATATTAGAGTTCCTTTATCTCCACATGCTCACCAGCACTTGTCATTTGCTGATTTGTTGATGGTAGCCATTCTGATAGGTATGAGGTGATACCTCATTGTCATCTTAATTTGTATTTATCAGATGATCAATGACTTTGAGCACTTTTTCATAAATCTTTTGGCCATTTGCATGTCCACTTTGGAGAAGTGTCTATTTAGGTCCTTTGTCCATTTTTAATTGGATTGTTTGTCTTCCTTTTGTTAAGTTGTATGAGTTCCTTATATATTTGGACATTAACCTTTTATCCAATGTATGATTGCTAAATATGTTCTCCCATGCAGTGAGCTTCCTTTTCATTTTGTTGATGATTGCTGTGTGGAAGCTTTTATTTTGAAATATTTATAAAAGATCAACTCCATAGATTCTCATCTCTCCTGCATGTCTAAGAGCCTTTATGAGTCGCTTAAAATTGCAAGTTGGCAAGACATATAGAGGTTGGTGATTTCAGCAATAAGAATGTTGTTGGGCTCTAGCTGGTTTGGCTCAATGGTAGAGCATTGGCCCTCAGACTGAAGGGCCCCAGGTTCAATTCAGGTCAAGAGCACATACGTTGGTTGCAAGCTCAATCCCTCCCACCCTGATCGGGCTGCCTGCAGGAGGCAATGAATTGATGTGTCACTCTTACATCAATGTTTCTTTCTCTCTGTGTCTCCCCATCTCTTCCACTCTGTCTAAAAATCAATGGAAAAATATCCTTGGGTGAGTATTAACAACAAAAAAGAATGCTGTGGGACTATGGACTTAGTGTGGGTCCAGTTGAGTGTTAATGGTCATCACTGCCACCCTGCAGTCACATTAATAAAAGATTTTCATCTATAAAATGTATATAAGCTTTGTACCAATGCTATAGATACTTATATAGTTCCTGGTTTCTATTTGCAATTTGTGTCTACAACATTTGATCTTTTTCTAATGGCTAGAGGATGCTGCCTCTATTAATAGCAAAAACTGTTATTTCCTCCTGGGGAGAAGAAAACATGCATATCAAATAATATGAGGTTTAGAAGGAGACTGAGTATGTATCTTAACTTCTAGAAGAAAAATAGAGTCCCAGGGAGACACAGTAGAGTGTTATTTTCCCAGGACCTCCCACTCACCCTCCAGGACTCTCATGGTCCTTCCTGTCTCTGCATAATTCTTTCTCTCCTAAATAATTTTTTCTTGCAGGCACCACTAATTCTTGAGATCCACAGGGCATGATTAGGTCCTCATCCCCAACTTGGAAAAATATTACCATTAGACTATAGCTCAGAAGGTCATAGTGTCTTTTGAACTATTTTGCCGGGCACTATTTCTAAAGGCCTTTTTTCTGTATCTGCAAATGATATTTGGTATCTACTTTCATTTCTCATAGATGACTACCTCCTTACTGTGAACTTGTTTTCAGATACTTTTATATTTCCCTGTAAGTTCATGCTATTAAATTTTTCAAAATACACAGTGGCCCACTGGAAAAAGAGTTGCGCTAACTTAAATTGTTCCCTGGCACTCCTCATCCCTCCTAACTACTTTAATTTCCTTTATTTTATGTATAAGACATTGTTATTAGACCCCAGGGCTTTTGTGATGTGATAATCCTTTGATAAGAATGGCACATTGAGCCACCTTCGTCACTTTCATATCATAAAAGTGGGATAAAACTGTAGAAACATTGAGGCAGAATGGTGCAGTGTTTATGTGTCCACATCCTACAGTCCCACAGACTCAGAATTTTGTTATTTATAAAATGTGAAGAATAATTCTACCTCCCAGAATTCCTGGGACAATAATTAACATACCACACAAGATTAGTTCTTGCCCCACATTAATGCTCAGTTTATTATTGACTAGGGCCCAGTGCATGATGCACCTTGAAAGGAACTATGGGCTGCGAGGCTGAAGTAGGCACAGGGGCAGGTCTCGGCCCATCCTCCATTCCCATGCTGGGCCCTGCCCTCAGTGGCTCCAGGTCCCCTGTCTGCCAGCAGCCCTGCTCCCACTGCCACAGCTCCCATGCTGATGGTGCAAAGGGATTGGGGCTGGTGCCTTCAGCGTGTGTGAGCAGTGGCTGCAGGCCCCCATCGCCCCTCAGGAGCAGGGGGAGGTGGAGCAGCCCTCAGGGATGATCTGGTTGGAAGCCACTGCTAGCATCCGCTGATGGTGCTAAGTGGTTAGGAACAGCACCAGGAACAAGCAGTAGGTGCAAATGGAGGCTCTGGTGCCCGCAGCAGGTGCAAGGGAGGGCAGGACTACGGCATACAGGAGCAAAGAATTTTCAGTAACCATCAGAGGCTCACCCCAATGACAGTGTCCCGCGCCCCTGCTCACCTACTCCACCATCCCACCGTGGCCAACGCCCACCATGTTCTGCACATGCCCCCTGGTGGTCAACGCATGTCATGGCAACGGTTCCGTTGTTCTGGTTGTTCTCACTGCTCGGTCTATTTGCATATTAGCCTTTCATTATATAGGATAACCTGCCTTCCTTATTCAAATGATTACATGAAAAATTATGCAAACTAAATAGTGATAAAATACAAACATCAGTGGGTTATTCATTTTCTGTCCTCAAATTGGGAAATATTAGGAAAAGAATTATAATTCCTAAGGTGTTCTGCAATTTCTAGTGAGATTCTTTTGGCAGGCAGTTTTACTGTGTGTGTTTTATATGTGTGTGTGTCTGTGTATGTGTGTATTTTGCATCTCATCCTCTTTCTTTTCCACATCTGAATCTGATATTGATCATTCGACTTGATTTCTCTTAAAATATTATCTCATTACTTATACATATATGTAAACACACATATATGTGTGTATGTATGTATGTCTGCGTATAGAGAGAAAGCATACAAGCATACACACACATACATATACACATTAATTTAGTTATTCTGTTCTTT
>NW_006297819.1:1649663-1664098 GCF_000327345.1 Myotis davidii | reverse complement strand
GAGAGAAACATTGATCAGCTGCTTCCAAACATCCCCCACTGGGAAAGTGCCCACAACCCAGGTACATGCCCTTGACCTGAATCGAACCTGGGACCTTTCAGTCCGCAGGCCGACGCTCTATCCACTGAGCCAAACCGGTTTCGGCTAAAGTTGAACTCTTTACCAAAGTTCTTACAGTAGTTTAAACTACAATGTCATATCTAAAAGATCCAGTTAAACATACCCAGCACCTGATAGTATAAGGCTTTTGTTTTCACCAGTTGAAAATGTGTAAGGTGATTTATCACCAGTGTCACCATTTGCATTTCCTCAATCATTAATTTTCATATATGTATTGACTATCATGTTTCCTCTTTCACAATGTGCTGCTGGTTTGTGTCTTTTTACTCAATCTTCCTTTTATTGTTTGCAATGTATGGCCCATGTCTAAATATGCAAATTCTTCTTAGCACAGCATTTTAAATTTGGGGACTTTATCATATGGAGATAAATTTTGAAAGTATGCCTGGAGGTATTCATTAAAACTGTATTTGCAACAACAAAGTTTATTAAACAAATCTAGAGATATAGATAGAGATGAGAGAGAGAGGGGAGAGAGAGAGAGAGAGAGAGAGAGAGAGAGAGAGAGGGAGAGAGAGAGATAATGGGATAATGGGGTGGTAATAATTGGGGGATGGGATGAATGGGAAGAAATCTAACTCTTCTTGTATATGTGCTTAACCTAAAATCAAGAGTTTATGTAGAGCCAACATAGGAAGGAGGGTCTCTCTCACAGCCTTAGATATTTTCTCACATAAAGAAGGATTTTTCTATTAGCATAATTACAAAGGTCATCGCCCTATATGGTCTTTTAATAGTCTGATGACAGATTAGTAAAATTATCATTAACCTAGCACTTGGCTCACATGACTGGGTGTAAAAATGCCAGTGGATTTTTAGGAGAGTGAACCTCCAGGTACTTTCATTTTAATGTTATTAAATTGGATTTTACTATTTTTCAAATAATATTTTAATAAGTGTCTATTCCTTTCATGCCCTAGCTCATTATTTTACATAAAATTCTAACCTTTGTTCATAATATTCCCATGATGTTTCCTGATTAAAACACAAGTCCAAATTAAGGGTAAGCAGGATATAAAGGTGACAAGGTATCTACGGGCCATTAATCTATTCTCAAGAGAAACTGCTAACTATGTTGAAAATATTTCCTTAAACACAGTATAACCCTGGGTTATACTATAGTCAGTGCAAAAGGAATAAAAGCTTGTTCTTCTTGAGCCGGGACATAAGTATTATCTAAGCATGCCCAGCGTGTGGAAGAGACACAAAGGGAAGATGAACTAGAAAGTGATGTTGAGTATAGAATTTAAGTACAACTACTAGGATGAGATCTTCCCATTGTCCTCACTTTCCTATTATTATTCCCATATCTCCTTTTTGTCTCCTCAGTTTTAGCTGTGCTGGTGATCAGACCCCACACGACTGTTACTACTGAAACCACATACAAATCTATACCTACTAAGCATTTTATATCTTTCAAATACATCCATAACATTCTCTTCATAAATAACTGAAGGCAGAACAGAACTTACATAGACTATACTTAATAAAGAAGATCTGTAAAGGTCATAGCTCTCTTACAAGCCATTTAGAAGTCACCTGGAAGATTTCCAAAGCATGCCATCTCACAGAGCTAAATATCTGTCAATAATGAGGTCCTTATTATATTATCCTTGGTTTATCTTGCTAGAATCAAATGATTTAAAAACAAGTTGCTTATTATATCGAGATTCATTAATGAATGGCTAAAGTATGCTTGGTCATAGGAAAAAAATAAATAAATCTAAGCTCCTCCCTCCAACTTTGACTTTAACCTGTGTGTTATGTTTAAGGCAAACCCTCAATAATATTTTTACTGGATGCATGAGTCCAGAGGGTTATTTTTAGATCAGACTAAATTTGTGTTTTAAAACAAGGCAATCCTACTGTGTATAAAAATTGTTATGGAAGGGGATTTTGGTGTCAGCAAGATGATAGAAGCTATTGCCCTGATTCCCTCCATGGAAATACCAACTTAATAATACAACAGGGAAAGCTTGGTTTATAAGAACTCCAGTCACAATACTGTAGGGGAGCACAAAGCTAAGAGCAGCCATATTGCAACAGGTAAGACAAGTATTTTTATTCTACCTATAATCACCTTCCCTGAAGCTGACACAGTTCAAGTTGTCTGAGAGAAAACCAACTTGAGTTTTCTTCCTTGGGAGGGAAGGAGAAGAGTAAAACATATACCTAACATTCTTATGGAACCAGGAGGGAAAAACAATCCTGTGAGAAGAATACCCAAGCTGGAGGTCTTACACTTTGTGAATTCAAAACACATTACAAACTACAGTAATCAGACATGAGGACAGAGATCTAGATGAATGGAATAGGTTAGAGAGCCCCACAATAAACCTCTCTGTATTTGGTCAAATGATCTTTGATAAGAGCACTAAGACAACACAGCAGGGTAAAGATAGTCTCTTCAACATATGGTATTGAGAAAACTGGATATCCACATACAAAAGAATAAAATTGGATCCTTATCTTGCACCATATAAAAGAATTAATTTAAAGGGGATTAAAGACATAAATGTAACACCTGAAACTATAAAACCCCTAGAAGAAAACACAGGAGGAAAGCTCTACGATAATGGGTTTGGCAAAGATTTCTTGGATATGATACCAAAAGCACAAGTAACAACAGCATATGTACAGCCTGTTATTAATGCAAATAGTGTTACATGAAACTTAAAAGCATCCTTGCAGCAAAGGAATAAAGTATGAAAAGGCAATCTATAAAATGGGAGAAAATATGTACAAACCATGTGTTTGGTAAGTATATAATATATAAAGAACTCCTACAACTCAATAACAATGAAAATAGCATTAATAACTCAATTTAAAAATAGGCTAAGGGTAGTATAGAAATTAAAAAAAAATAGAATCAACAATCTCACTTCTTGCTATATACCCAAAAGAATTTTAAAAAGGATCTCAAAGGATTATTTTCACCTCCATGTTCACTGCAGCATTATTCACAATAACCAAGAGATGAGAGCAAACTTAATGTGCATTGGTAGACAAATGAATAAAGAAAATGTGGTGTATATATCAAAAGGAATATAATTCAAACTTATTAAAGGAGATCTTGTTATATGCTCCAGCATGTATGAATCTTGTGTACTGTGTGCTACCAGGTGAAATAAGCTAGTCACACCACACACACACACAAAACAAAAATCTATATACTGCATGATTCTACTTACATAAAGTGCCTAAAATAGTCAAATTCATAGAAAAGGAAAGTGGAATGTGGTTACCAAGGTCTGTAAAGCAGGAAGAAAAGGCATATCACTATTCAATGGGTATAGAGTTTTAGTTTTATAAGATAAAAAAATAGAAATATGTTGTATATCAAAACATGCATATAGCTAGCACTACTGTACTACATACTTAAAATATTTAAGACCTTAAATTGTATAATTGTGTGTTATTTTTTACTATAAGATAATATTATAGGAAGGTAACATTAATGCATACTGGTTATGAGCACAGGCTTTGGATTCCAACTAACCTGGGCTTAAGTTTGGATTTAGTCTCATATAGCCATGTGGGTCCAGCACATTACTTAACCTCTCAGGGTGGCTTCCTATTTGGTAAAACTGGGATAATAACTGTCCCTACCTTGTGCAAACGTTATTAGGATATTTTTTCAATAAGTGTGAAACATTGAGCTTCGTGCTAGGCAGTTCATAAGCACTTAATCAATAGTTTAATTGTTTAATCAGCAGGTCAGAAAGAGGAAGCTTATGGAAGGATTAGAGATGAGACTGGTGGCTTCCTAAATCTTTGAGGGTGGTAATGATTGTGGGTGAGAAGTATTTGAAGACTAGTTACACTTACATTATTGTTGCACCCAGACCTGGGATGAACAGCTTAACCTGACATCAGGAAGAGCCAAGCAGTCTGTTCTTAACTCATCTACACTCCTCTATCCAAGGGCCTGACCTACCTTAGGCATACACTTTTGCTTAAACATTACAGAACCCAATCATTCTATTCCAGAATGCATTTTCCAAAAGATCATAACCTTTTTTTAGAAACAAACTCAAAAAAATATAATTACAGAATTCCCATTTGTATTTCTCTATTTGACTTTTTAAATTTTGGTATCATTTTTTTTTTTTGTGGGAAGAAAACGGTGCACTAAATTGAAGAGTAAAACAATAAAAATGTTTGCCATGACTCAAGAAGTATTGATTTTAAATAGGCAAGTACATAATTAGAGCTACTCACACCCTAACAGTTAATTAGTCTTTTTAATAAGACAGATCTGTTGTTCAGAGAAACCAGAAATCAAATCAGAGTTTTTAGTGGTCTTCTTAGAAGAAAGCATTTCAAGAATAAATCTTTTAAAAAGTACAATATTTTTCAGTTCCGCTAATAAAACAAAAAAAATGAGGATATATAAAGAAGCTTTGCTACTCCCTTATAAAATCTCCCAGTAGATACTCCCAAAGGAAATAAAATCTGCCTTATTGCTTCGCCCACCTTCAGTGAACTTTAAAGTCGGTCTGTATGTATTCAAGAATCTTAAGTTCATTTTCCCTCTGGGATGAATTTAGCATATGGTCCGCTCTTAAGGCAAACATTTATTTAAACTTTAAATCAAAAAGGAATTCTTCCATTTTATTTCTAGTTTTGTTTCCTTTGATCCTGAAAGTAATTAACTTTCAGTGGCAGCTAATTATAAGTGAAGAGAAATCACAGTCTGTATGGCTGTTTGTTTGGTGTGAGCTTGGAAAAGTGTTTTTTAATTGGAAAGTCATTTTGCTCTATGCATTTCAATCCAGTTTGCACTGTATTTATATATATGATAACCATGACCTTCCATCTAATGACAGAATCTCACACAGAGAAAATATAATTATTTAAGCAAAGAATCACTAGGGCTATAAAAGAGAAATGAGAGAGGCTGGAAGGGAGTAGATTGTGACACAAGAAGAGCCACAAATAAATTGACTTCTTATTTTTCACCATTACAGTCCCATCAAAACCTCCTTGTATCAAAACGCATATGTATCTACATTTGATTTGGCAAATCCTCTTCTCCAAACTTAGACAGAAATTGGTTCCTAAAAAAATTAAATAATATAGGAATGGAGAGACCCACAGTTGAAGATAATTGAGGTCAGCGGTGCCACTTGCTATTCCCTGCTAAAACAATTCATCAGGACCATGGAAGAATCCAAGAGTTAATGAGCTGCAGTCAAATGACCCTTCCCACATCCCCACATCCCTGATCCTGACCCTTGCAAAAACTCACCAATTCTTTTGTCATCAAATCCCTCCTTTTCAAAAGTAAAACCAGGCATCTTACAATATGCACTGTCTGTTTAAAATAAATATGTTGAAATGATTCCCCAGCTGTTCTAAACAACTCCTTAACCAATTAAAAATAATCAGCATCACAGAAAAGTAACTTCCCAGCTGCTAACCAGGCTGGAAACTTGACCTGACTATCTTAAGTTATGGTAAATTCACCCCACAAAGATAGTGTAGGAGTGGGGAAGCTATCCACCATACTAGAAGCTAGCCAAGTTTCTATCAAGTAAGAGCATCAGAAGCAGTATTCTCAGACCTCATTAGCTCACACCAATGCAGATAACCAGATGTGAGTTACTTGTATGGACTTGGCCTAATCAAGAGTCAATGCATAAAATGGCCACTTCCCTACATAAAAAAAAAAAAAAAATACTGATAACGGCAATAGTCTCCATGTTTTCCAATAGGCATCATGAAAATTTTGTTTCCAAATACAGTACAGAGATATTGCTGCTCCTGAAGAACAGACATGCCATCTTTTATTAATAATATAAATTTGTACTCTGTTGCATTTGCTTTTATTGCCTGTCCTTGCAGGAATTGTATGGAATATACATCAGCTAATTACAGTTACTAAGTTAGCGTAGGTCAGTGGTCAGCAAACTGCGGCTCGCGAGCCACATGCGGCTCTTTGGCCCCTTGAGTGTGGCTCTTCCACAAAATACCACTTGCGGGCGTGCACATACAGTGCGACTGAAACTTCGTGGCCCATGCGCAGAAGTCGGTTTTTGGCCTGGGCGAGTCTATTTTGAAGAAGTGGCATTAGAAGAAGTGGGGGGTGTTGGTAGGTTGGGCAACGGGAGACAGTGCAGGCGGGCTGTGGGATATGCAACACAGGGGAGGTACATTGTTTTGAAGTACATTCCCTGAGATAGACCCCTTCCAACTCTCCCATCCACACTCGTCTATCTGAAACAAGTATACAAGACTAGTGTGGATGGGAGAGTTGGAAGGGGTCAACTTCAGCAAATGTACCTCAATCAGATTGAGGAGGTTTTTAGCAAAAGGCCAGCTTAGGAGTACCCTAATTAAGTTAATAACAATGTACCTACCTATATAGTTTAAGTTTAAAAAATTTGGCTCTCAAAAGAAATTTCAATCGTTTTACTGTTGATATTTGGCTCTGTTGACTAATGAGTTTGCCCACCACTGGCCTAGGTTAATTTTATATCCAACTCTTCTAGGTGAATTTAAAATTTCAAGTTGTATTTTAAAGTATAGTTTTTACCCCCTAATTTTGGAGGAAAATATACTACAAAAAACGTATTTAATCCTCATGATTGCCTAGAAAATTTAATGAAATGGAAATATTTTCTAGTTCTACTTGGAATTTCAAACATATATCTTTAAATATACTGACATAGGTCTTTAAAAAATGTATTAAAAGTGCAGATTATGCCCTGACCGGTGTGGCTCAATTGGTTGGAGCACAGTCCTGTACACTAAAAGTAGTGGTTTCTATCCCCAGTTGGGGTGCATATGGGAGGCAACCTATCAATGTTTCTCTCCCACATCGATATTTCTCTCTCTCTCCTCCCTTCCTCTCTCCAAAATAAATTAAAAATAAAGTAAAATAAAGCAAAAATGCATATCATTAGTAGTAGCATGATAAAGAGGTGCAAAGTTTTAGACATTTTACAATGAATTAAAATGTCACTCTTCTGAGGCCAAGATCACATACCATACATTCTTACTTGGGGTTTATATGGTCAGCTCCCTTGTAAATGGAGCTGATGGATCAATAAAGATTATGTAGAGTGTTCCTCATGGGTTAGTAACCATTCATCCATATTGATGGGAAACTAAAGAAAAGTATATGTCATTGTTAGGGCATCACTAATATTTCCTCCACATACAAATGTTTGTCCATATTTTTATTTTTAGAAATTATAAGAAGCTGTTGCATATCAAATATTGATGTCTTTTTAAAGGCTCTCCTCTCTGAATAATTAGCTGTCTTCAGAGATCTCTCATATCCACCCAGTCCTTTTCTATCTCTACCCTTCCTTAGACACATTGAGAGTCAAGCCTAGATACCATGAAAGGGTCTTCTGGACCCTAGCATGTTGCAGATAAGTATAGAAAGCCCTGCTAATGAGCATCTTACTTTGACCTGCTGCAGTCCTCAATTGTAGTAAACTGTTGAAAAATGAGAAACTGCAGACCAGGTCAGGTCTGTCATTGCCAGTGGAGCTAACAGTGTTACCTAGAAAAGCATCATTTTTCTTGGCAGCAGAACACTGAAAGTGACTTCATCCTTTAACTTTAATCTATTAGGAATCTGTCATGTATGAATGTTTAACCACTACTATAATTCCCAACAAATAATCTCATCTATTCTCAAACATGCAGAATAGTGTACCTCTGGAATTTGATAAACAGCCTTATGTCCAACTGACAAATATTAATATAACTAATATATAGGGTGGGGCAAAAGTAAGTTTACAGTGGTGAGTAGCAAAACACAGTTTATTCTAATATTATTATGTATTTATTATTGTATTGTTTTCCATATGCACAACTGTAAACCTTCCTCTGCCCCATCCTGCAATGTTGTATACCCACTACATGTATACCTAAATAAAAATACAATAAAATTTAATTTTTTGTTGTTGTTAATCATCACTTGAAGATAATTTTCCATTGATTTAATCATAAACACTGTGGCACTCCTACCAATTCTTTTTATTTTTTTAATTTCTTTATTGATGAAGGTATTAACATGTGTCCTTATCCCCTAATTACCTCCTCTACTCCCCCACTCATGCCCTCATCCCCCTAGAAACTAAAAGTGAGATAAGCAATGGCAAATGGATGACTCCATGCTTGTGACCAATGCAGGTTTTAAAAGGCTGAAAACATTCCTCTAATAGGGTTTAGACCTCTGATTTTTCTTAGCAACTTCAAATTTTATCGGATATTATATTATTGTTTTATGTCACTTTATTCTACACTACATTTAGTTATCTTTTCAAAAAGAATTGTTGCTTTATCATATAATATGTATATAAATTAAAATTTTATGATTAGCAAAACACACATACATATTTTATTATGTATATTTTCAAATTTTCTCATATTTTATATTGAATTAATATTTGAAATGTCTTCAAAAAATCATTTATCCATTCATTTTTATTACTACATTTACCAATTAAGAATGCAGAGTATCTGCTATGTGCAAAACTTGGTTTAGGGTGCTTTGGGGAATGAATAGATGAATAGTTTTCAAGGAGAACCTTTATTGCTGGTATATTTTAATATACCTAATGAAAAACTGTAAAACATATTTTTTGTCTTACAAAGTTATCTTTTTCAAAAATACATTGTGTAGCACCTTAAATGAAGAAAATATTAATTCAATAAATCAGTTTTAACCTTTTTGATCTAACATTTACATTGTCACTCTTGTAAATGTATCCTACATTCAAAAGATACATCAAATTTTTAAAAAAGAAAAACAAAGATTAAAAAATAAAAATCTAGATGTTAAGTAGTAAATGGTCTTTCACTTTCAACACTTGACTATTTAGGGCTTCCACTGAACCATGTAGCTTGGCGATGTTCAAAGATGATATAAAAATGTCTAATATTATCCAACTAGACTACAAAATTGAGAAACTGCTCTCTAATAAGGTCCATAACGTTTTTCAGAAATTTGGTCACAGGTAATTCTCTAAGCAGTGGTAGTTTATATTCTAAAAGAAACAATAACACCTTTTTTCTCCTGGCAACCACCTGAGCACCTTGGGGTTAAAGCCAGACCCTAATCACTGGCTCAAGTTGTGGTGCTGCACCACTCCAGGGCACTGCCTCCCTCCTGCAACCCACACAGGATTCCAAGAAATGCAAAATATTAAATTTATCCTTTACTCTGAGAAAACAAATTTCATCATCCTGCATGTAAACTGTTAATACATGGGGAAAGGCAAGTGATAATTATTGAAGGATGTTAGAGAATTCATGGGTTAATTAATCATTGCTATGTGTCCGGGATAAACCTATTCTTTTAAGTTAATCTTCAGATGTGGAACTAACAACCTCTAGATGCTCTATTCCCTTGGACAATGTTCCTGTATTTAATGACTTTATTTTTTAAAACAAGAATGACACCAGAAGGACAACAAAGTCCCAACATGGTTTTCTCATTATACTTTGTGAACATACAAAGAAGGGGAGAAGAGAGAAGTGAACATGATTAAAATATGATGCTTTTATCTACAATTTCTTTCACAGGTTTGTTGACTCAAGTATTTTGGATTAAACAAAAGAAATACTAAATGCTGCCACAGCTCTACCTCATGGAGCCTGCTCCCTGCCATGTTGGTGGCCAGTGCTGATGGGCCCGAACCAGACAAGTTCATTGTATCATTCCAAAGGAGGAAATAAAATACATTAGATAGGTAGCTAACAATACACAATACCAGCAGTTTGGGAATTCACTTCTTCTCCATTTTGTTCCTAAGTTTGGGTGGACTCTTCCACTGAGTAGTACCAGGGATAAAGTATATAATTTAGACCTAAGTCAATTAGTTCACTGCAGTCCTCTTACAGGCAATTCATGGAAAAAAATCAGAGCCAGTAAGATACAATGTGTCTCAGACAAGGATTAGTATCAGAGTGACTCTCTTTTTATTTTCTCCATGAGATTTGAAACTGAGTTTATAGAAACCAAAAAGGCCAGCCCAAAACTAACAAATTTGAGAAGCTAAATATTTGAGAGGCTTTGTGTATTTGCATAAAGTTATCCCTGAAGCCAGTTCTATCCCTATATTTTTTAGTTACATGATCCTGGAAATTCCTTTTTGTTGTTGTTTTTTTTTGCTTAAACCAGACCTGGAAGAAAAATATATGGGGAAGAGATGACCTTGTGGTGGATGAAGCAAGACAATTGTAAAGAATTCAAGAGACCTAAGTCATAGAAAAAACGTTCCAGTTAATTCTCGTTCAAAGTTATTTTTAAAGAGGTGTATGCAGAGGAATCTGCACATTAGTGATTTTCCTTTCGTTGTATTATTGGAAGGAGTTATTACAAAATATATGTAACTTGATAACATAATAGCATGTAATATAAATGCTCTGCCTTGTTATCTAAATGTTAAGCTGTTTTTTGTTTGTTTATAATTCTTCATTTTTTTAAAGATAATTCTACCTAAAGCTTGAAAATTGAAAATATCTAATATTATTTCTCAGGGACTCAACAAAATATCCTTTCACGTGCTTGTTATCTTGTTAAGATGCCATCACATGAATGTTCAATCTCATGAGAACAGTTTCAGAAATGGTCTAGAACAGCGCAAATATGATCTGTATTAGTATATATACTAGAATATAAAAGCCCAGCCACCAGAATGGCAGAATGACCGGTGGCTACAAAGAGCACTGGGGCAGCCAACCAGCCTACTCTTGCCCAATGGGCGCTCCCCACCTTCCAACTCCCTCCTCCCCCCCCCACCCCGCCAGCCCAGCCCCTGATCGCCCCCCAACACCCAGATTGGGGCGAGGCCAGTTGCCAACCCTCCAGGGCCTCTCCTCCAGCCAGCCCAGCCCAATGGGCCCCCTTGGGGCAGATCAGCTGGACCCCACCTGTGCTTGAATTCCTTAACTGAGCCTCTAGTTCTAGTATAATTATGTACAACATAGCAATGAAGCCAAGGACACAAAATAGAATAGCTGACAACACTAAGAAGTCATAATTTCAGCTTGTTAAACACACTCTCTTAAGGAAGATGAATCAAAATTCCTTGCAGCTTGCGTCATCTCTGAATACGAAGGACTGTAATATACAAAGCTAAATTTGTGTTTCTTTTAATGGACCATGAAGCTAATTCCAGCAGATGAAGACTGCTTCCTTCTGAAGCCCTAAACAAGGCAGCCAGCTTTTGTGAAGTTGTGTTTCTCATTTCCACTGTCACTCTTCACATTTCCTTTGGTAGCTTCCATGGGCAATTTTTAAGAAAAAAGTTTTGTTCTCTAACATCACTGAAATAATATTTAACTGCTGGGTTCTAAAGTCTGATGCTCAAACAAACAAACAAAAAAAAAAGAAAGCTAATCACGAACTATCTGTAATCTCTGACCACCCAAAGTTCAACATGAGAAAGTGCACAGCATCTCTCTAATACAGAATACACTGCCCAACCCTCAATTTTCCAGGAAATCTTAAGAACAACATGCTGAAAACCCAAAGTAGCAAGGATCCATCAAAGTCTCAAATAGAAAATTGCCACCCCACTCATGATCAAGTATTTTTTAGCGTTAATGGATAAAAGCCAAGAAACGGGCTGATACCAAATACAGCTTTTTTTTAAGAAAAAAAAAGATAATCTCTTTGCATCCTGAAAAATGAAGTCATATTACAAAAGAGACTTACCATTTTTCTAAAGGACATTCTGGTAAGATTTAGAAAGCGGCAGGACTTACCTGGAGGAAAGAAAGAGAAAAAGAAGAAATTAAAACAATAAATAAGAAAGGGGTAATGGTGAAGACGTATTTTTAATACCAAAAAAGCCAGTCCACACCATCTACATTGGAGTAAGTCAGTAAAGGTTAGAGAGAGCGAGAGAGCGGCAATAGATCTCCTGTAACTGTTACTGCCTTTCTCCAATGCAAGAGGCAATGCGCAGGGCTGAGGTGTTTATTTGCGTAACCCAGAGCTCCACATTAGCAGGATCCTCGGTGAAACTGAAAATGGAGCCGTTCCACTGTTTCTAAGAAGATGTCATTCACAATGATAAACGTAGAAACTAAGTATCTTTTTAAAATTATTTTTATTGATTGTTATTACATATGTGTCCTTATATCCACGTCACCTCCGATACCCCCCTGCCAATCACTCCCTCACCCCCCTGTTGTCTTTGTCCATTGGTTAGGCCTATATGCTTGCATAGAAGTCCTTTGGTTGACTCAGGAATGAAATCCTAAACAGACTCTGGTTCCTCCCAACATTTTCTGGATTCAAGGGAAAGGACTATTTTGGCTCTCACAAAGCCTTATCAAGATTCAAACTGTCACACTCTTCCATCTGGTTAATATTTAAAATAGTGTTTGCCCCCTTACTGATTTTCATAGAAAACAGGTTTAGCAAGACATGGAGTTTGTAATGTTAATAGGTTTATTTTAATGTTTTCTGTTAGTCTCCAATAAATCTCAAAAAGCAAACAACTTCATATGTTCATAAATCTTAAAAAAATACTGGTGTACTCGCATTAGCCATCGATGTTATCAAATGCTTTTAAAACTCAGCCAATCCTCAGATGACAGTGAAAGAAATAAGCTCACTGCAAGCTTGGAGTGGTCATTCCAGGAGTTCCTATCTCACCTGAAATCAAGTCCCTGAGGTCTCCTGCCATTGAAATAGGTTAGACAGGTATGCAGGTACCACTCCGCTGACAGGACAACCCACTTTCCCAGAGTGGAGGGAGAGAGCACAAAGAACAAAGAACTGATTGTCTCTAAACATATGATGCAAAGTCTGTTCATAAATGTATTACGACTCGCCCTAGCTGGTATTGCTCAGTGGATAGATCAGTGGCCTAGGGACTGAAGGGACTGGGGGAGCACTTTGCAATGATTATGATTGTTGAACCACTATGCTGACTACTGTTTTACATCCCCATAATTATTTTGTAACTACCAATCTGTACTTCTCAATGCCTTCACCTTTTCCCCCAGTCCCCTAAGCACCTCTCCTCTGACAACCATCTGTAAACTGGCCTAAATTTCTAGGCACCAAGGACACACACAGATGCCGACCTCTCACACCACTTCAGATTTAATGTCATAACTGAAACAAATACTTAACAGGCTCTTTTTTTTTATTTTTTTTCTTCCAGGAAGGGCCATCTTACCTGAACTAAAGGTGAGTAAGTCTTATAATAGGGACTAAATTTCCAAACATTAACTTTGGAAGTCCAGGAATTATATGATGACTAATTTATAATGGAAGGTCAGAACACAGCAGAATGCATTGTGTAAAGAAATGCAGGGCAGGGCTAAGAGAGCCTCTAGGACCAGATGTCTAGTCTTGCAATAACTGAACACGTATGCACACAGCTCCTACCTTTCAGTCCTGTGCATTTTTTAATGTCCTGTGCATTTTTAATGAAGTTAATTTTTTAAAAAAATGTTTCTTGATGTATTTCAGCGTGATTTTTGGAGTGCCTGCTATATACATTTTAACAAATGTTCTTTTTCTTAGGTCAAAGTAAGTCGTTAGATGTTTTACATAGTAAATCTGTAGGACAAGCTTTCACATACCCTTACCTCTTTCTGAGGACTGATAACAGAAATTTCTATAGTTTCATTACATAGTCCTTATCCAACAATGGGCACCATTAATCCAGGTTAGTGACTGGGAGGTGCATTCTATAAGATCCATTCCCATAATTATCTCTCAAGGAGACTGTTAACCACTTTTCCCAGCGGAAATACTGAAAGCCCATCGTATTACTGATAGTATCATGCAGTTTTCCTGTAGGTTGGCAAGGGCTTCATCTGCTGAGAAATGGCTACATCATAAGCAGAAGCCTAACTCTGAACCATTGTTAGCTATTTCCTTTTCAGTTCATCAAAATAAAATCTTCATTTCACCTGATGGTGAAAAGCAATAGTTATTTGAATGTTATTTTAGTTTCTCTCTCTCTCTCTCTCTCTCTCTCTCTCTCTCAATCTCTCTCTAGAGGCCAGTGCACAGAAATTTGTGCACTTGGGAGGGTCCCTCAGCCCAGCCTGTGTCCTCTTGCAGTCTGGGACCCCCTCGGGGGATGACCATCTGCTGGCTTAGGCCTGATCCTTGGGAGATTGGGTCTAAGCTGACAATCAGGCATTCCTCTGACAGCCTGGAAGCCCTCGGGGGATGTCCACTTGCTAGCAGGGACCAGGCCTAAGCTGCAGTCAGATATCCTTAGCACTGCTAAGGAGGCGGGAAAGGCTCCCACCACCACTGCTGTACTGGTAGCCACCAGCCTGGCTTGTGGCTGAGCAGAGCTCCCCCTGTTGGAGCG
>NW_006297819.1:1639918-1649518 GCF_000327345.1 Myotis davidii | reverse complement strand
GCACTGTGCCCAGCAAGGCTTTAAAGTCCAGGGCAGTTTTCAAAGTGTGGGCTCTACAAGCACTGCCTCGTGTACACCGAAGCACTCTCGCGCCACGCCCACCTGTTCTAATACGCAGGCAAGGCCAAAGGCACCTAAGACGTTAACACTGAGAGCAGCAAATATACACGGTCCCAGGTTTTAAAAAGTCACTTAATTTTTAAGACCTCCTTCCCCCCTACCCCCATATCAACACCAAAAGTTTCTTACATGCAAATTTCTTAACTGCTTCACTTACACGAGTTGGGTGTAGTGAAGGTACAGTCAATTAGCATCTTTGTCTTTTATTATAGTATATATATAATATTAAATATATCATTAATTAAATATATATTTTTTTAATTGACACACATATTTATTTAAGAGGGAAAGGAGGATTAAAGAGGATAATTGTGCCCTTTTCTATTATTTAAAAAGCACATAATAAAAAAGATTATTTCTATACAGTAAGAGTAAATAAGTATTTATTCATCATAGGCTTGTAAGCGGAAGGCTTATTTTCAAGCCTGGGTTAAAATGTTTGCTAGTAATGATTATAAAAATAAATAATTTTTTCAGATAATAATTTTATTTTGGAAGATTTCTCACATTGGCTACCAATGTCCTGGATAGTTCAGTGTTAAAATTCACTATGTTGGTACAACCCAGTGCACAGCATACCAATCACCTCAATTGCTCCTAAATTTCCCTAATTAACTGATACAAGCTGATGTTCAGGTTATTTAAAGAATAGCTTCAGTCCCTGGGCTTTCTTTGGGCTTTCCCTAAGGAGTGAGTTAGGCAGATAGCTTGAAATGTATCTAATCTTGTAACTTCTTTAGGCACCAGTTAGGTTCCTGCCTGACACACCTGCTCTCTTGGAGTAGGACTCTAAGTAGTTCATAGAGTACAGCACTTCAGGGCCATCATACATCTTCTTGTGACACTAAGTGTTCCTTGTCACCCACTTCGTGAAGTAAAACCTCTACTCTGTGGATTTTGACACCTACCTCTGTCTATGACCCTTAAATGCATCCATCTCTCCTGTGTGTCAGATCTCTGTCCTCCAGGCACACAGATTAATTTACACACTTATACAACCATCCTTTTCATGCAGTCCCTTTTTTTCTCAAGTACTTCTCTATGATTTTCCTTTCCCCTCGCCTTTCTGCATCCCTTTGACTCATCTGGAATTCAATTCTTACTTTCCCTTCTTTTCTAAAGATGCTGTGCTTTGGCCATTTCCCAGGACATGTCCGCACCCACCCCTCCACTCTGCCTGGCTCAGCTTCATCTCCTTTCACTTCTAATCACGTTGTTTCTTTTGTTCCAGGTCCACAGAAGCACCGGAAGTTTCCAACATACGCCTTGCTCTTTGACATCTCTGTATTGTTACTTATATTTTTTTTGCAACTCTAAAAGTTTTCTGTTTCCCAAGGTTAATTGTAGGAATTTGTTTTTTATTCTCTGTTAATCTTTGACACCTCAATTTTAACCTTGCTAATAATCGGTAATAAATGCTAGTAACTAGCACGTTCGATTCCTAGAACATTGCCTGGCGCATAGAGGGCATTCATTAACTTTAGAGAGAATTAAATCAGACTTAATCCCCATTGGATTTTGAGTTTCTTAAAGGCAGGAGCTACATTTTATTTATCTTTTCATCTTCAATGCCCAGCCCAGTGTTTGGCCTAGAGTTGGTATAAGATAAATGGATTATTGGAAGGAAGGAAAGGAATGGTAATTATGGTTAACAAACTTTCACTTTTGGTGTATTTCAATAAGTACCTGTCATTTCTAAATTATATAGCTTTTGGATATCATGCTCATGCTCAATTATATACTCTTCTCCTAAATGTGTCCATATAAAATTTGGTCAATCAAAACAACACAAAGCTGGACTGTCTCAGACACTCCTGAATGTTTCTAGATTGTAGAAACCTTTGCTCTTGCATATTTTCTACATTTATAGTAGACTAAGAGCCCAGTGCACAGATTCGTGGACCTTGAAAAGAACTGTGGGCCACAAGGATGTGGTGGGCACAGGGGCAGGTCATGGACCATCCTCCATGCCCCCACCCAGCTCCTCCCACTGTGGTCCCCACTCCCCTGTCTGCCAGCAGCCCTGCTCCCACCTCTACTCCTGCCTCTGCCCCTCCCACTTGCTGACTGTGCCTTCCCCAATTGCTCTGTGCCAGAAGCAGGTAAGAGCGGGGCCAGCACCGTCAGTGGGTGCAAGCTGTGGCTGCTACCCTGATTGCTCCTCAGGAGCAGGGGGAGATGGAGAAGCCCTCAGGGGCGATGGGGGCCAGGAGCCACTGCTCGCACCCACTGACAACATTGAGTGATTGAGATCTGTGCTGGGCACCAGCAGTAGGTGCAAGTGGGGCTGGCACCAGCAGCAGGTGCAAGCACCTGGTGGAACCTCAGGATATGGGAGTAAAGACTTTTCAGTAACCACCAGAGGTTCACCCTGATGACAGTGACTGGCATCCCACCTTGGTCTGGCGCCCCTGCTCACCTGCTCCACCTTCCTGCCATGGCTGATGCCCACCATGTTCCGTGCTCTGCTGCCTGCTGCTGACACCTGCCATGTTCCACGTGCACCCCCTGATAGTCAGCACACGTCATAGCGACCAGTTGTTTGATTGTTCTGCTTTTTGGTCTATTTGCATTTTAGCCTTTTATTATATAGGATTAACCATAAAAATAAGGTAACTCCATTCAGTTTGAACCCTTATTTACTAAAATGATCTCAGATAATTGAGACGTTTTAATCTCCACAGAACTACCAACATCTTCACTTTGCATCAAACCTTATCATGCAAATAACAGAAACTTATTTTCATTCTTGACACCAAGTACATTTAAATACAGTTCTTCAATTTAAAAATTGACCTTAGAATCAAAAACAAAGAAAATAACTTCTTATAGAAAATAAAATGCTGCAAAAGAGAGGGAAGATGTTTTACTATACCCTGATTATAATAATTAATAACATTCAAGTGCTGTTTTAGTTGTTTGTACAAGCCTGCCCCTCCCTTCCTCTCTCTCCCTTCTAATTCTATTTTTACAAAAGTGTATAACAGAAGGTGTATATAATGTGTCAGTATCCCTATGATGAACCATCAGAAAATTTGATCTCATACCTCCTTGGCCTCTTTAACACTAGTGAATTTTTCCTCTTTTAAAATTGAGACATGCAATACTTCATGTAGTGGGTCTTGTCATTATGAAGAATGAATCTGTCTTCAAGGTCTTGATATTGTAGTTTTATCTCGTTTCCCACTTTCTCACCTCCTTGTCCTACTCCTTCCCATCTCTTGAATTTACTTCCCGCCCATATTTTGAGCCCGACTCCGCCAAACCCTGACAATCCTCAGGATCTCTCCAGCCCTTCTCTGACTTTGCTCTCCTAAATCCCAACTGCATCAGACATGGTTTTCTTTTAAAACCACCCTGTTTAGTGGAAAAGGTATGTTCCACAGAAAAATAATAATTCCCAAAATGTTAATAAATGCTTTGAAGGAAAAAATAAGTTCTGTGTAGATTTCAGCTGAGTAGTATTTGTTTGGTTATATTCCTATATTAGAAGCTCCCGGTATGCATTAACCTATCAGAGCTACTAAGTCTTTTACAGTAAAGATGCTAAGTGAATTCAATCTATTCCCTGAGTTTCTGTAGCTGTGGTATCTCATTTGTCTGATAAGATATTAGGTAATTTATGGTTTGTAGGACACAGCTTTGGAAATTATAAAACAAATCCTGAAATTAACTTGGTAAATCAGGATGATGATGATGATGATGATGATGATGATGATGATGAAAGTATTAGTAGCTAATATTTAAATAAGGCAAGTAGAGTTGTGATTTGTTTATATTAATACATTTAATCTTGTATTAAAGCAAATGAAGTAAGTAATATTATTAGCACCATTCTCCAGATACAGAAACTAAGGTTCTGAGAGATTATAAAATTTGTCCATATTTATATAGGAGAACTGGAATTCAAACCCAAGTAAGTAGGCTCCGGAGTCTCAGATTTTTATGCTATTCTGCCTCTGTAATCTATGAGTTGTGAAATCTGTGACAAAGGACTTTACCTCTCTAAGGCAACTTTCCTGTTGTTCAGACAGGATTACTATTATCTGATGTGGCTGCCATAAGAAAATCAGTACTTTGCAAAGCCTAATGCAGCATTTGGAATATACTGTAGGTACTCAGAATACTGTTTATTGGGTAACCTAAGAACTCTGAGTTTGCTCATCCTCCTAGCTGTGTACATGTAACTATCAGTAATCCATCAGTATGAAAGAAATAGGCATAATGCTGTGCTCAACTGCCGGACCCCAAATTGTTACTCTAGAACTTTAGCTGGATCCCTAGAACAACACATTAACCATGAATGCATCCATTGATTTCCCATTGCATTTCATACCACAGGGGTTTCAAACACTGTATACTCCAGCCGAGGACACTCAGGGAATGACTCAAATCTCTCAACAGGGAGGGGGGGGTAAGGGAGTGTTCCAGCATAGCCGTGCACTGGCTGGTTGTTTGGCCGTCTCACTAAACATCACTGTCCTTTCACAATCTTTTCTGTTTTAAAAGAAAAGAATTATCTATTTTATTCCAAAGGTAATATTAAAAATATGTAAATATCTCCCACTTTAGTCCATATTCTCTGCTTCATCCAGGCTCTGGCTCCACCACACCTCCATCATCCTCCACATTCTCTCTCTTATTTTCTCTCTCTTCTTTGCTCCCCCTCCATCCCTCCTTTTTATTCACACACAATACATTGCTGTCATCAAATCACATTTATAGTATAACAACAACACAGTACACAGAAAAGCACACATATTACTTCATAATATGATCCCATGTTCTCTATTACTCCCCTTAACTTCAAACTTCTCAAAAGAATCTACTCACCACACCTATTTCCCCCAAACACTGACTCTTCAAACTGTGCAACTCAGATGCATTCCCACTATCTAAAAAACAAGCAAGCAAGCAAACAACAAAAAGCCCACACAGTTTTCTCAAAGACACCAGCATCTATCTCCCTTATTTCCAAGTACAACAGACTTGATTCAGTTGGGATTTTCCTCAGCCTCTCTGAAGTTGCTTTATGCCTGCCTTCTTCCTGCAATTCTCTCATTCCCAGGTCTCTCTGACACAACATCATCATGATCCCCTGTCAGACATTGCAGTCAGTTTTTATCTGTCTCTCACACAGGCGTCTACCCTCTTATTTTGCATTTTAAACATGGACTGACTGGGGATCAAGCCTGCAACCCGATCATGTGCCCTTGATTGTTTCCCTATTACTCTCTCACTAGGATATTATCCACTCCATGGCTCTAACAATCACTTTTATGCAGATGGTGCAAGAAACTACTAAATTATAACTGTGAGAAAGGGACATATCTAATGTCCCTTCCTAATCTCCATGCTGTCTAGCAGAATACCTAACATATAATGGCTGTGTGTGTGTGTGTGTGTGTGTGTGTGTGTGTGTGTGTGTTGATCTACCATTGCCAAATAATCAGAATATTATGTTTAGGCATGGGATATTTATTAACTTAAAATGCTAACAAAAATGCCTGGGAATTGCTGTTCTACCTCTTGAAGGGCTTATGAGTTCAGGTCCTTGATGCCCGGTGAGTTGGAAAACTGGGGAGTATATATCTAGAGGGACTGAGTGATAGGGAGAAAGGAAAAAGTAAATTCAGTAAAGAGAAGGTAAGTTGTAGAAGATCAAATGGGGTACTTGGAAGGTACAACAGAGGAGGAGATGAGAGTTTGGCTATTGCAGAGGAGGGTGGGGAAAACCATGCACTTATGGGTCGCGGACCTTGAAGTTCCTTTTGTAAATGTTTACGTGTCCCCATGTGTCAAGCTCATATATTACAGTCTCACCTCACAAGGACATTGATGTTCCCCAGATAAATTTTAAAAATTGCCAAAAATCACACATCCTTTGTCAAGATGTTTGGTCAACTCTGGCATCAAAAAAGTAAGCAATGGGGAAAAGAAGAGCAGTGTAACTAGCACTGTAAGGGAGATTACCCAAAGGTTGGCCACTATATTAATAGAGAAGGGTGGAGGGATAAAAGACATCCAGCCTTCTGCTAAATTGGCCTTTCTTAATCCTTAAACTTTATTATGTTTAAATCTATATAAGGAAGAAAAAGCTGTACTGAGAGAAGGGGTGGTCAAGCTATTTATTTGAACATTTGATAAAACCTCATTATATTCCCTTCTTAATTCTGTGTCATTAAGAGCAAAATTGTATATTTGGAGAGCATTTAGTTATAAATGCTTGCAACCTCCCTATCATACTTGCTGACTTTTTCTTTCCTTCTCATTTTTTCTTTTTGTCACTGTAGCCAATTATGTTGAGATGTGATTTTCGGTGAGGCAATCTAACTCTGGCATCAGGGGTCCCACGATAGCTTGGTAGGGGACCCTCTCAGCCTCTAATATTATTATTTTTGGCAGTGTCATTATGACAATAATAACTAGGAACAAATATCTCTATTCAGCAAAAAGAGAAAAACAAAACAAAGCAAAACACAAACCCCCTACCATCTAACATTTATAGAGCCTACAATTGAAAAGAAATACAAAAGAGAAAACCTATATAAAGTTAAGGTTAATTCTTGAAATTGGCAAGGCTAATTAAAGAATGAAAGAAGCCATTTGTGTTTGAAATTACTAAGTCAGATTCAATCTGTCATTGGGCTCCTACAAATGTTGCATTATCTATGGGTGAATGTGCCAGTGAATGGTACAATTTACAATGTGTATTGTGGTTTAGCTTACAGAGCGTCATTTGGACCTGGGGTATCTTTCATCTGCATTTTCAAACTGAACTAGACTACCAATGAGCCGAATGCCCCACATTCCTTGTAAATGTGAGCTTCTTTGGGGTCTGTATTTCTTCTTTCAGCCTCAGGGGTAGTATTCAATATAATGAGAAGTGCTTTGTCTATATTCAAAGCCTGAGAATTCTTGTAAATGGACTGACCTTGGTAATTCACACAGAGCTTATTTTCAACACATGTGCACTCAATACCACAAGCAATAATTACACAGAATCCTCCTCTCAACAAACACACACACACACACACACACACACACACACACACACACACACATATTTGTGGCCGAGAGGTTGTTTAATACCTTGACACAGAAAGTATGTTTGTGTCTATCTAGTGGAAGAATGTGTATTCAGCTCTTATTCCAGTCAACCCCACCATAACTTTAAAGGGGGAAAAGGAAGCAGGGCCTAGATGCTGTTGGCTAAAACCCAGAATCCTCAGATCAGAAAGTGGATGAGCTGGGCACAATGCAGCCATTTCTGGCCTAGTACATGAGGCTGGCAGCCAGCATTATGCAAAGCTTATTGGAGGGCAGCAAAGCCTCCTTTGGCAAAACAGTGATAACAAATTGCAATTTTCTGAAAATAGTAATAAGATCTCAATACAGAAACCTGAGCAACCCCAGCCAGCATGGCAGTAACAAGAAAAAGGTGGATCATACCAACAAAACTCTGCAGAACCTAAATTAAAGAAAAAAAAAAAAACAATACAAAATGGACCGGAAGCAAAATTAATATCTGGCTCATGTCTATGAGTGTTAAGCAGTGTCTGTCATTATTAATGTATTTAAAGTGTGAGATAAAGACATGCAACTCTCATTACATGTGTAGGTTTAGTCATTCTCAAATCTCATATTTTTGTTTTCATATCGCCCTTAGTTAAAGTTTTCTTTCAGGAGTTATAGAGAGGTACCTATGCTGGGTGGATCTATCAATGGCGGAGAGACCCTGGTACCCAGCACAGAAAAACTGGGAATGTGATGCCTTCTACAGATTGCAGCCTGAGCAATAATTATCCCTAATAGGGTTTCTGTGTGCATGTATGTTGGGTTGCTAGAAGAAAGGAAGGGGGAAGACCAGAAAACAATCCTATCTAATAAAGAGGGAATATGCCAATTGACCCTCACACCATCGCAAAGATGGCGGCACCCACAGCCAATAAGGAGGGAATATGCTAATTGACTTCCCACACTCAAAGATGCAGTGCCCACAGCCACAAGATGGCTGACAGGGAAGGGCAGTTAGGGGTGACCACGCTTGCAGGGGATGGCAGTTGGGGGGGGCAGGCCAGAAGGGGAGGGAAGTTAGGGGTGACCAGGCTGGCAGGGGAGGGCAGTTGGGGGCAACTGGGCCAGCAGGGGAGGGCAGTTGGGGGTGACCAGGTAAGCAGGGGAGGACAGTTGGAGGCGATCAGGCTAGCAGGAGAGCAGTTAGGCATTGGTCAGGCTGGCAGAGGCATGGTGAGGGGGTGAGCAGGTTGGCAGGCAGAAGCGTTAGGGGCAATCAGGCAGGCAGGCAGGTGAGCTCTTGGGAGCTAGCAGTCCCAGATTATGAGAGGGATGTTGGACATCCCCTGAGGGGTCCCAGATTGGAGAGGGTGCAGGCTTGGCTGAAGGACAACCCCCCATGCATGAATTTCATACACTGGGCCTCTAGTGTAATATGATAATACTTTCTGTAAAAAGTTTACTAAGAAAAAAGTAGCTTTATTGCAAAACAAACAAAAACAATAACAACAAAAATCCATACATCTTACTATCAATCAATTAGCAAAGACCTCTTTAAAATTAAATACTGATAGCTCCTTAGAGTGTATAAAGGTTCAAGACAACATTAGTACTTAAAAATATATATATTCCAGTGTGAAAAAAGTAATATAAAAATTAGAATGAAATATAAAACTATACAAGCAAATGCTCAACTAAAGAGTTACAATCAATCCTGAAACATTGATTGATTTCTGACTCTATGCAACTAACACTACAGGCTTCACACTCAAAGGAAGCTGGAGATAATATTGAGGAGATAAAGGACACATCCAAACATAAAGTGAATTGAAGAGGGAAAAGATTGGAAGGAGGAAAGAAATAAAGGAAGATGGATTTAGTGTGGTTCCAGTGAGAACCATTGAAGGCTTTTGAGCAGGGGAAGAACATAATGAAAAGGTTTTAGGAAGATTAATAAGGAAGGCCTGTTAAGAGATAATCACTAAAATAGGAAGGCTGGGTAGTATCTAGGAACTCCCCCCACCCCATCAATCAGACAGCCAAATCTGAGGTGAGCAGACCTAAAGTGGAGCCTTGCCCAGTGCCCAGTGCTGTCCTCACACTTCTCAACAAAAGCAATTCCTCCTCCTCCTCTTTCTCTCTACTTCCTTCTTTCTGTTTTATCCATCCTAATGTAACAATTTCCCTTCCCCCCTTCCTGGTTGAATTCTAAATTCAACAGCAGAAGACTCATTTTGCTAAACTAGAAATGGTGGGGTAAGGCTGGTCTATTTTATAAAGCCTGTAAAAATGCAGATTCTTCACCAATAAATGAGATCTGAGAAATGAGAAAGCCTTAAGGGTGTAAGCTATGATTCCTTTCCTTTCCTTTCCTTTCCTTTCCTTTCCTTTCCTTTCCTTTCCTTTCCTTTCCTTTCCTTTCCTTTCCTTTCCTTTCCTTTCCTTTCCTTTCCTTTCCTTTCC
>NW_006297819.1:1635157-1639809 GCF_000327345.1 Myotis davidii | reverse complement strand
TCTTTTCTTTTCTTTTCTTTTCTTTTTCTCCAGTTTCCAGGACAGACCCTGGAGCATCATCATAGGGCTCAGACATTTTTGTGGTGTTCAAATGGATTAGTCTCACATGTGGAGAAGAAAAAAAAAAAAGAAATATGTCGGCATGGAATAGTTAGTAACTGAAGGACCTAGAAAAATATTTATTTGTCTTTTATCAGAAAACCTTAGATTTCTTAAGGTGAGAAGTGCCTCAGAAACAATTCATGGTAATTTATTTATTTGATCTTCAAAAACTACCTATGGTCCTGGTGGAGGAGAGGTATCTCTATTTTCCATCTGGAGAGACTGAACTATAAGGTTAAGTGGCTGCCCCAACACAAGCTTCTTAATGATGGAACTAGACTGAAACTCAGGAATCTTACTCACCTGATAGTTTTTCTGCCTCATGGCATTTTTATATTATGTTTGGGACATTACATCATTAAGGCTGTTTGAGATTTTGTATATTTTAGGAAAGTCTAAAATGATGTAAAGGATATGAAGTAGTCTTGATTGGAAATGTAGGCCTTTTGGAAATAATATAATAAAATCCGGTTCTTGGATTATAGTTCACATATGCAACCTGCATAAGATTTCTACCCCTATCCCTTGAAAATGCCTTCTAGGAAAGTTTTAGGTAATTTGTGCAATCAGCCAATGTCTCCTACAAGTTCTTTCTTTTTTAGTATGCTTTGTCCATTTTTCTATACACCCTCCCTCATGATTACATCTCCTTTGAAAAATTACTCCTATTAAACTAAATTTTTCTGTCACTGCAAGAGACATAAAATTAAAAACTATCTGTCTTTAATCATGCCAGACTTCTCTCTTGTCTCCCAGGCTCCATTTATCAATAATTAATATATAAAGAAGACTGAAATCCATTTCAATTTCAAAGGCCCAAACGTTTCGCTGATTAATAAAAAATTGTGCTCGCAAAGATGGACGAACATGCCATGGTGAAGTGATGGAGGATACAGCATTAGCAGGGAATAGATTGCAGGGGCCACATGTGCCTCAGGGCCGCCTGAGAAAAGAAATAAGGCACATGGAGAAACAATTCTGCAAGGGTATCACACACCAAGCCTGACTTCTCTACATGTAAGTATCCTTGTCTGCAATTATCATCTGGTCTGTTCCACTTACCTCTTTTTTCAGAGTCTTAAAAAGTCAACAAAAAGGTTAACTCACACTCTTAGAACCCACTCACTGGAATTTTGAATGCATCTGATTTACTAAATAATTAATATGTATGTTATTATGTACACAACACTGTGATACTAGTATCGGCTGGTGAAACCCACACATATGTAGCTTCAAGTTAAAATGTCTGGGTCTCACGAGCTTTCTGATTTTCCCTGTTTATGTCATTGGCAAACCCATTGACATTCAATATTATGCTGTTTGCTGTCAGCTTCAGTATTTAGGTAGTTTTAAGCCTAACTGCAGGGAATTCAGTTGTTCTTCAAGTGTCTCAGTTCAACACAAGTGTAAAGATTCCATCAAATGCCTAAGGTCTAGTATTGCACAGAACGGCTAATGTGTAAGCTACACTCTCCTATTCTTACTTTCCACAATACTAACAATGGAAGTTTATTTCCAGGCACTGACTAGAGTTCTTGCCTCTCTCTTGAGAGGGTCACTATATCTCTGTGCTATGTAGCAATGGCAGAAATTCTTCCAGCTTCTGAATCTTTGATGGTGTAAAGCAATTTCTAGTTGAAGACATTTACCGGGAAACTAAATAGTATATGGGAAAAATTTATAGATGAGTATTGTTCAACCTAAAATTCTTTCTTTAGAGAAGTTCTAAAAATGAGAGAAATCTCAACACTCCTCACACAGACTCTTACAAGAAGTCTGTGAGAGGGATGCCACATACCTCGCTGATTTGACCTCATTACAACTTTCTCTCATCAGGCTGCTGTTTCTGACTTTAATTCCATACAGACTGCTACAAATAGCAGTGTCAAGGGTGGACGGACTTTTCTTACTTGCTATTTGATCAGTCTGAGACTCTTTCTTCGTCTGCTTCTACAACAGCTAGACTTCAGAATTCAGATCTCTGGGCTGGCCTGTGTGTAAAGTGGAGAACTGAGAAAAGATATTTCAGTTCAGGAAGTAGCCCCAGTTTTATGGGTGTGCATCAGTTTTCTCGCTTTGACATATCCACAAAGACAAAATATCGATGAATCCAAGATTTGGGTAGATAAAAAGGATCTTAAGAAGCAAGCAATAACACTTTACTGTTAAGAATGTACAAGTTGAATAATAATCATAGATAATATTTAATGAGAACCTATTCTGTACAGGTATTTTGATAAACATTTGACATAATTCTCTCATGGAATCTTATAATAAACCTATGAGCAGGTACTATTAGTTTATCCTTTTTACAAGCAAGGAGACTGAGGTTCAGAGAGGTAAAGAGATCTGCGCATGGAGCCCCTGCTCATAGGTAAGTTGTAAAGTTGGGACTTAAACTCAGGCAGTCAGAAACCAAGTCATAAATCCCTCTGCAATCAGTGGTTCTCAACCTGTGGGTTATGACCCCATTGGGGGTCGAATGACCCTTTCACAGGGTCATCTAAGACCATCGGAAAACATATATATAATTACATATTGTTTTTGTGATTAATCACTATGCTTTAATTATGGTCAATTTGTAACAATGAAACTGGGGGTCACCACAATATGAGGAACTATACTAAAGGGTCACGGCATTAGGAAGGTTGAGAACCACTGCTCTACATGTTCAGGTGCAATCTCTATAAAGGTAGCGCCAGATCAGAATCACACACTCCAAACTGCCTACACAAAGCACTTCTACACTCCCCCAAATGAAAGTCAAGGTTTAAGATAGTGACAGATTCTAAGTGAAAGCATTAGAATCCCTGGGACATTATAGTCATTGACATGGACAGTTTGCTACCCCAAAACATGTCTTTTGGAATATTGAGTATTTTAAGCTTGTTATGTTGAAGAAATGAGAGACCATCCCTTTAGCTACCTGAAAGGAATTAGATAAAGGACCTGCTCCAGGACAGGAGCTATCAGCATGGATAACATCATTTTAATAGGCCCTGAGCACATGTGATAGGTAAGGCCCATTGGTTGAAGGTACTCTCTGTGTCCCATTGTTAAAGATGGGCCAGCAAATTTGTTTACCAAACATTTGCTTTTCCAATTCCAAGTGAATTGCCTTCCTGCCCATTTGAAGTCCAAAACCACACCCCCTCACCTCTCCCACCCCCAAATTTTCTCTTTAGCTCAAGAGGGCATATAAACCTCAACTCCTTAATCTGTCCTCTGGTCTCACATTCTTATGGCAATTCTGCATGTACATATGTATTCAATTTGGCCATTTTTGCTATTAATCTATGTTGGGGGACATATGTAAGCTGGCAAGGTCCTTGCACCTGAAGGGGCTAGCAAGGCTGGGACCCTTACCCACACAGTTTTCCCAGACTTGTTTGGATGGCAGTTATCAAAAGAATGAGAGCAGCCTTTCGTGGCTTACCAAGAAGTCTGTAACTATTTACTGAGATATGTTGTACTGAGAACGTGTCCTTCTATTCTGTCCCTCCCTTAGAGATTAAGAGGAACAAAAAATACATTCCTCTTGACAGACCTCCTATTCAGTGTGTTGTGTATATAAGACTTTACGTGTTTAATAAATTTGCTGTAGTTCCTTGAATGAACTGCAGTCCTCCGATCCTGCTTTCCTGTCTTTCTTTCTTTTCTCAATTCCCACCTCCCTGCCTCAGCCCAGCTCAACCTGTCAGGCTGGCCCTGATAAATCTATCTCATGTTAATTTGATTATTAGCCCAGCCTAAACAATTTATAAAGGGGGGAAGTAATTATCTTTCGCACACACACAAATCAAAGTCTTTTAAATCAAGACAGTTCTCTGTATGTATATCATGTAAGGTCAAAAACAATACTGGTCGATTTAAGGTTTTGTTCTGATGGTGTGTCCCCTGGATTGCTATTCTGGTACTGTTCTTGGAATCTATGGAGGGGCATGTGGATCCAGAATATTAAAATATTAACATTACAGTGAACAGGATGACCATGTCTGACAGGTCTATTCTTCCTTCTTGTTGCTGTCCCCCAACCCCCATTTGCTCTGTGAAGCTTAGACAATGACACCAAGGCAATGGCAACCCCACTTCCAAACCCAGGAGGAGCAATGGCAGACATGGTATGAGTTAGTGATTACAACAATTTTGCAATTATATATTCTATAACCAAATCAGAAAGGATGTCAGTAAGCTATACTCACAATCTACACGAATAAAAGACAAAGATGCTAATTGACCATACCTTTGCTATGCCCCAAGCCACACCCACCAGCCAATCAGAGCGACTATATGCAAAATTAACCCAACCAAGATGATGGCCTGCAGCCATGGAGCTGGAGCAAGCAGGGGGCTTGGTTGCCCCGGAAATGGAGAAAGCCATGCTTCCCACCTGCCCTGGCCAGTTGTAACCTCTGCAAAAGGCAACAAAGTTTCATTTTATAGAAGATAAATAAATCCCAGATACCTGCTTCCAGCCAGCCCCCACTGGGAGCTTGGGTGGCTGGGGGCTATGGCCAGCCTGCAAACAGCCATCAGCCACTCCCCCAGGC
>NW_006297819.1:1630662-1635015 GCF_000327345.1 Myotis davidii | reverse complement strand
GGAGTGTCAGCAGCACTAAGGATGTCTTACTGCAGCTTAGGCCTGCTCCCCGCTGGCAAGTGGACATCTCCAGAGGGCTTCTGGGCTGTCAGAAGGATGTCTGACTGCCAGCTTAGGCCCAATCTCTCAGGGAACAGGCCTAAGCCAGCAGGTGGTCATCCCCTGAGGGGTCCCAGACTGTAAGAGGGCACAGGCCAGGCTGAGGGACCCTCCTGAGTGCACAAATTTTGTGCATTGGGCCTCTAGTAATAATAATAAGAGTAATAATAATTAATTCATTTAATTTTTAAAAGATATTGTTTTTCCAAAGTAAACACCCTAGGAAATATCAGCATGTCATTTGGTAATTACTATGGCACGAGTATAGGAATAGATCAGGTCTGGTGTCTAGCAAAATAGCAATCGCATTTTGCATTCTAATCATGGCAGAACCCTTGGGAAACACAGGGAGCAGTGCACCCTGCTGTTACACCACAGCAATAACACTCATTACCCATCAGTGCTGTGGGAACGCACACAAACACACAGGGCTCTCCCTGCTGCGAGATTTTGGCAGAATCACTCATTCTGCTGGGAAGTATCACTCAATTGTCTTTAATTACTTCCAAAATATATGGTAACCTGCCCACTGCTACAATGCAGCAATATCACTCATTACTTTCCCACTTTTAAAATTAATTTTTAACTTACTGAGGAACCCTGCGTAGCCTCACTATAATGGTGATGTATTGTAACTTACTCGGATTTAATCACATAGATTTGTGTGTTTTTAGACTTATAAATACACAGACTCCAAATGGGAAGTCAGCACGGAGCAAAATATGTAGAACTACTGATATCATTCTGGTAAGAACCCTTTTCTCACGTTCCTGAATTGTGGCAACCCTGTTTGCAATCCTTCTATTTTATTCTTAAAATGAGAGTGATAATTGCACTGCAGCCGGGTAGAATCCAGGGTTCTTGTAATTATATCCAGTTACCAAGGAACACAGCAATTTCAAACCTATTACCCACAGGTATCCTTTATGTTTATTGTCCTCATTACATAGCCACCACTTTTACTCTGAATTCCCAGTGGCAGGATGTTTCAGTAGGATACCTAAACAGTGGAGAGAGGGAGGAAGGAGAAAGGAAGGGGAGGCTAGAAAACATGCCTACACCTTCTCAGGTGCTGGGGTCTAACCTCTATTAGAAAGGATTTGTCCAGGCCATTTTCCAAAGGGAAAAGCAGCTTTTGATTCAGGACTGTTTCCTAGCACAATTTGAAGAGGGAGCTCAAAATTGGAGGTTTTGCCTTTGAAACCTCACATTGTTGCACTTGCTTCTATGTGCCACAAGCACCTGCATCAAGAGCAAACTCATTCTCAATCATGTCTTACCCTGGCATGTGAATTAATGGCATTTAGTATGGCAGTCTGAAAATAATTAAACCTGGGTGTTGCTATTTTCTTAGAGAAGAAGAAAATAGCTGCTATGTCAACATATTCATCACCTGATTTGGGCAATTTATTCTAAAACTCTGTATTTAGGGGAGTGATGGATGGATATGTCCCTTTCCTGTTGGAGCTGATTTGTAATGTTATGGTTTTACTAGAGGCCTGGTGCACAAAATTCATGCACTCGGGGGGTCCCTCAGCCTGGCCTGCACCCTTTTGCAGTCCAGGCGCCCTCCGGGGATGTCTGACTGTTGGCCCAGGCCCGCTCCCTGCTGTGTCCCTGTTTTTCTGAGAAGGATGTTATTAAAGTTAGTTGAGTAAAATAGCTGTATGCCTAGTTCTTTAAAAATGTGCCAATGCAGAGAGAGGAACAACTTTACTTAGTAAGAAAGCCAGGATTTCAAAACTCAGTTCTAGAACTTGTAGCTATACCTGCCTGGCAAGCCAACTCACATGTCTTCACATTATTTCTTCAACCACAGGGTGATAAAAATACCTTGAGTACTTAAGATCTTGAGGCCAAATTAGAGAAAGGAATAAAACCTAGAAGTTTTAGATTTCAAACCACCTCGAAAAAGACACGTTTATCTGACACTTATAATCTATGCTTTGGGTTCCTCGCTAGAGTACACACCCTATAAATTCATATCAACCCATTTATCTGAGTTTAGTTAATTTATTAATTTATTTCTGGTTAAGATGTTTTGTTTTCTCAAAAGCAAAGCTGATTTGAATCCATAACATTTTGATTCGAAATGTCAAAACTTTGATTTGTGAAAGTGTTTCGGTTTTCAGAGTGATATAAGAGCAGGTGAAAGTATCTCTTTTCTCCACTCCACCGCACCACCCCCTCTCATTTTTTAAAGTTAAGGAGTACCTCTATGGAACATTTGGAAGCATATCAATATTTGATAATAATTTTGAGATCTTTAGAGCATTCTAAATACTTACTTAGGGCTAGATATTTAGTATTTATATCTACAGGGTATAAAGTATTTTTTAGTTCATTAAATGTTGCTTTAATTAATCCTGGTACAGCTTTATAAAGAAAGTACACTCTGACTTACATTAAAACATGCAATGAAGCCTGGGGTTTATTTGCCCTTTCTTGGTCCATGGCACTTGTTCTTGTGATCCGTTATAGTGTGCATCTTAACACAGCTTAGAAAATGAGGTGACAAAAGAAAACTCAGCTGCTTAGTTGAATGTCATAAAAAGCACACTTTAAAACCCCATTATTTCCAAAAACATTCTTATCATCAAATAAAATAAACAAATATTTTCATGTACTCAAAAGTAACCACACAAATAACAGGGAAGTTGATTCTATTTCTAATTAGTCTACATTGAGGGACAAAAAAACCCACAACATTGTTTAGAGTTCACAGTCTGATAGCATTATCTCACTCACATCTCACATCACTTCTGTGAGACAGAGTATAATATTCCCATTTGAAAGATGAGTAAAGTGTAGTTCAGAGGAATTAAATGACTTGCTTAACTATGCAAAGACTACAGAGCTTTACTATGAACCCAAGTATTCTGATTTCAACCCTGAATATGTACCTAGACCCTACACAGGGGGCTGGAGAGTAGACAAATGCGTTGCCTGCCCTGTATTTGCTCAAAATGATTTCATATATAGTCATAGAGCTGTCTCCAAACTCAGTGTTAACCTGGTCTTTCCTGAAGAGCTTACTCAGTTCACTAGCAAAGTACCAATTATTATCCCATAAAGTATCCAGGAGTCATCAATAAATGTGTTTTGATTGTTGAAATGCCATGCTCTTTCTCTCCCCTCTGCTGCAGAACTTCTGCATGTAGCTTTCTGCATGCTCAGTCAGGTAACAATGCTTGTTCTCCACAGTGAGTGCTTGGAGAGCTTGACTAACACAGTAAGTACTGCAGGTAGACAACTGCAAGAATAGCATAATGATTTACTTTGGAAATACCTAAAGTAATAATGTGGCTTTAAATAGTCATCTTGATTTTCACTAAATCTGACGCTGAAACTATTTTTTCAGGTTTCTCAGACCAAAGAAGTAAGCTTTTCAAGTCTGTCCTCCATCTTCTCTTATCAGCTATAAGCAAACATTCACTGTACACATCTCTAGCCTATGTATGAAGCCCAGTAGAGACTCCCTTACTCTAGACATATTAAGAGTACGTAAAAAGAGAAGATACATCTGAAATAAAAATGTGCAGATAAATGCAAAAACTAAAGAAACTAAGTTTTCTATAGTTAAGGCCAAAACAAATCTATGACTATTGCAAATGATGTTTGTATAAGAAAACTATTAAAAGGAAATATTGACTACCAAAGTAATCTAACACTTTGGAATGGAATTGCTGTAAACAAAATTAAGTTAGGTCTTAAGAATAACTAATTGAAAATAATATATATTAGAATATGTCATACTTTAGACAGACATTTCATGATCTTTTACCAAAATACCTATGGAATAATTTTTAATAGAAAATTTGAAAAGTAGGTAGCATTTCATGAGCTCTGCCTTGAGTTCTCAGAAATATCCCTTACAACTGCTGTCTTCCCTGCTCTACATGGCAGGTCCCTCTGACTTATTAGGACCAAGACACTCAGAGGATGCTTTCATATTGATGATGAATGGGCATCTCCCCTCCTTCTTAGGCATGAAACTCTCACTGTCTATGTATGTTTCTGCAAGGCAGACAATGGAATCAGATTTATTAGTGACGAAAGGAACTAAAAGGAACAGTCATGGAAAGCCAAAGGCCAACATTTATTACCTATTTATTGTAATCCTATTGAAATGTACTATAGATTTCAAAGTTCACCAGTGGCCACTGGCTGCTGAATGAATTTATTTCAATTATCCTCTCCTATTGAGTAGTCTGGCCACCCAAAATCTGTACAAAAAAATGAAAGTATTGTTTA
>NW_006297819.1:1628501-1629919 GCF_000327345.1 Myotis davidii | reverse complement strand
GAATAAGACAAGACAGAGAAATAAACATGTAAACGAACATGTAGAATAGTTCTTTTGGAAAACAAATATGATTGATGGACAGGGCTGAGAAACTTCTATCACACAGGTTAGATTTATTTCAGGATTATTAGTCAAACCTATGACAGGGGCCAAAATGCAGCCATTTTCTCTTCCCTTCTTTTCTTTCTCTTGCCTTCATGCCTCTCCAACAATAAAACTTCATTACAAAGACATTTAAGCCAGGTATGGACTACTTTCTAGAATCATCACTCTAGCCTTTATCACAGCATCATTGAAGCAACCCAGGCATTGTGTTCTATTATCAACCCTCGTCATGCTCTCCTCCTCCACAATGATGATTGTCAATATCCTAGAGGGATGGGAAGCACAGTGGGACGCTGACATATCTTCACTATTGCCCTGTCAATGTAAGGGGATCTTCACTTGGCTGGAAACTTTCACACCTCTCCATGCCAACTAATGTATCCAGTCAGGCATTCTGGACATCACATGCTCAGTTATGCAAGGAAACCTTTAGGTGTTTAAGGAAAGTAACTACTTGGAATATATGCAGCTTTATCCCATTATAAGAGGAACATGACTTTAGTTATACTTGTTTGCTCTTAGTATTTGAAATATCATAAGCTGTGTCATATAACATGGAAACATAGTAGTGAGATACTTGTAACTGCACAATGTCATTGGCCTTCACTCACCAAATTACATTTTAATTTAAGAATGAACCACATTCTCATATTTTGTGTTCACAGTTTTTCTTCTCTTACAAAAATCAGTTAATGCTGAAAAAAATGTCCTTAATTATTTGAATATATTCTGCCTTCCCAAATGCAGAAATTCCATAGAGAGATGAACCAACATTTTTCTGTATTTCTCCAATGTACAAGCTATGATTTCAATGTGTAGAGGGTATTCAAAAAATATTGTCATCAAACAGATTAGATGACTGACTGAATAGCGTTGTTTTTATTTATTTATTAAACTTTTTTAAGAAGTTAAATAACACTCATATTTCAGCAAGGGCTTGCTCCTCTATAAATTATTGATTTAGAATCACAATTTACAACAGTGAATCTCACCTGCCAAAACAACTTCAAATTAAATAGCAACTTTTGTTATAATATTTTGGAGCCATATCTGAGAAATGCAACTGACACTGGTATTAAGTAGAAATGGTTTCAACAAGGCAAGAAAAGGCATATTGACTGATGGGGGTGTTCTCTGTTGCCTTGACAAACAAGAAAGAATTCAACCTCAATCTGTTGGAGTCTAAAGGCTCACAAACCTGCCCGATTGCAATCTTCGTGTGCTATGCAGAATAATTACAGTAGCTGGAAATGATAAACTGTGGATGACTGGGGTGGGAAGCAACACACTTATTAGATCTTCTCTTTTCACTG
>NW_006297819.1:1620946-1628456 GCF_000327345.1 Myotis davidii | reverse complement strand
GAGGGAATGGCTTCCATTCTCAACTTGCCTAAGTAAGAGCTTCTAATCCCACTAATCTTATCCATGGCTTCCCCCCATAATCCACATTTACATTTCCTTTGTTGATGATATTCCTATAATTGTCTTCAGTGACTCCTAAAGGATCATAAGGTACCATTTTTTTAGCTCTTTAATTTCTTAGACCCTTCCTAATCTAGTTCCCCTATCATCATTTTGTTGCAATCTGAGTTATCAACGTTTTACTGAGCTTTCACAGTATGTCAGGTCCTGTGCTAAGGATCTTATTCTATGAGGTTGTTCTGGAGATAAAATGAAAAGGGCATTAAATATACAAAACACAATCTAAATTCATGTCTTCAAGGCTTTATTCCTAGAAAAGTGGACTCATTTAATTCTCTCTTTTACCTTGTCAAATCAAAGCATTATGATTTAATCATTGTTATTTGAATAGTTATTTTTCCTCTTAAATTTACTATTATATAAAGGTCAAAAACTAAATTTTATATGAAAGTTACATTTAAAAAAACATCGAAGTGGCCACAGTTCAACTTGTTTTCTTCTCTCTGTCTCTTTCTCTCTATCACCCCCATCATATACTTTCATTCAACTTTCCCTCCCTCCAAATAAAAACACATACATACACAATTTCCTTTTTTAAAATATGTTTTTATTGATTTTAAAAATAAAGTAATGGAGAGAGTGAGAGAGAAATATTAATTGATTTCCTTCTGCACGCCTTCTACTGAGGATTGAGTGTGCCCTGACTGGGAATCAAACTGGCAACCTCTGGATGCATGGGACAATGCTCAACCAACTGAGCCACACCAGCCAGGGGCATGCGCAGTTTCTTAATTGGTCATTTATAAGACTTTGTCACTGTCATAAAAAGACTTAATATGTTACAGATCACACCTATATTTTCTTGAAAAAAAAATATTTGGTATTTCACTATCACTGCTGATTCCCATGATACACATCAACTACACTGGGGCATACCATAGCCTTAGCACCAGGGCCTAATTCCAAACCATTTTATCTTTTTTGTTGTACCAGACTTCGGAGTAATGTGGAACATAATTCTTCAATCTAGATTATTATATCATCTATATTTATCTTCTAACTCTCTTTCCAGAGACTAACTTGTTACTGACTCATTGTTAGAGTTAAGGAATCTTGAAGAAACATTAGTTGTTTTTTTAAAAATATGTTTTTTTTATTGATTTTATAGAGAGAGAGGGAGAGAGGGGGAGAGAGAGAGAGAGAGAGAGAGAGAGAGAGAGAGAGAGAGAGAGAAAAACACTGATGAGGGAGAACCATAGATCATCTGCCTCCTGCACACTCCCGCCTCCTCTTTCACTGGGAATCAAGCTCACAATCGAAGCATGTGCCCTGACTGGGGATCAAACCAGCGACCTCGCAGTGCATGGAATGATGTTCAACAAACTGAGAAACACTGGCCAGGGCAACACTAGTTATTTTTATCTACCCATGCAATAATTACCTCTCCATAAGTTTATTGCACACTGTCACCCATTCTTTTTATGCCACCAATATAGAATGCACAGGACATTTTCATGGAAATGTATTTTCGTTCAGAATATATCTAGAAATCTGTTCTTTTTCTTTTGTAAGCAATTATCAACTATTATTTATTTTCAGAGCTTTGTTTCAAATCTTTATTTTGTAGTTTAACTTTTCCTTATTCCCTATTTACCCTCATATAGCCCTATTGTCACTCATGATTTTATTGCTTTGTCTACCACAAATAAAAATAATGTATTTAAAAATTTATTTCCATCTCAAACAAATAATCAATTGATTCTTCTTTATTAGAGAATTGTAGAAATCAAGAACTGGCAGGGTCATTTAGATATACAAGTACATATTAATAATAATGGCTGAAAGTAGTAGGTGGGGACATACTAATGGTGTTCCAGCTAGGGGCCACACTTTGTCAACTTGTCACCTCTTGGTAGATTCCTGGCATTTGGGGTTGGGGCACAAGTACAGGGTGGCAGTCTTTTCCACTCCTGTTATGATCATTGCTACAGAGAAATAAAATAGTTCCATATCTAGAAATCTCAATATTTGGAATAAAGGAAATCATCCTTTTGTGATTTAAAAAAAAATAGGAGGTTTTGAACTGAATAAAGCTTCTATTTTATTTTAAGAAGATTTTAAAATGATGATTCAGATATCTCTCTTGGTAACTTGTTGTCATTATAATCACTTTGATATCAATGATGCTATGTGTTCTTAGATACAGAGGACAATTGATCTGTAAGGTGTTCATAGCAGTTCTCTTTTTAAAGTGGAGTAGGCATCTTCTAGGCTTCTCTGGGGAACATTCCACTTTTGCCATTCCTCTTTATCCTTTTTTTTCTATTACTTATTAAAATCATACTCATGCTCTTCAGCATGCTTTCTATGCATCCTTTGGTTTTAAAGAAAACAAATAAAATTTGGACACAATTTGGGTGAAATTTGTGTGTAAGCTCTATGTGAACTCTTTGCATGCCATTGCATATGTCTGTGACTGTAGAGGGGAGAAAGAACCATAATATAAAGTTGTTTTCAGTTCAGCCAGGCTCTGGCCTCTCTCCACAGCTTCTCACAGTAAGGCAGCCAACGTCAATACCGGTCCGCTCATCTGGTAATCACCTACTGTCTAGTTTTACATAAAAGGATCTATTTTGCCAAAAGGATTCATTTGCTGAATCCTAACAATAAAATAAATCTCTAAGCAAAAAAAAATATTAATTTGTTTCTGTTCCCCATGAAAGCAAGATAATTTTTACCAGCAGGGAATAAAATTTTCATAACAAATGCAAAAAAATTAAGCGTTGGGTAAAGAAAGTTGCCAAAACATTGCAGAATACTCATCTGAGGTCTACAAAGTATAATAGGTCTGATGTAGAAGAAAGCAAACTTGTACTATCCAATTTTCCAATTTTGAGTTTTTCTGTAGCAAAACAACCTATAGGTCTAGACTAGAGTCTGGGTTAAAAAATATGACATGTGGCTCATTTCTATAACTTTTGCCATTGTTACCCAGGGCTTAAACATTGCCAGACCACTGTACTCAGAAATAATCTTCAGGCTTTCAGATACTTCTGGATACATCTATAAATGAATGCAGGCACAAAATGGAGGTAAAACCACATATTTTTGAAGTGAGTCATTCTACATGCACTTACTGAGCATCTCCCCTGTGCAGAAATCATTTATTCTATGAAACTGTGGAAGTTCTCCAGCAAGTTTGCACTCATTGCTATTTTTTCACATGAAGTTACACTGTAGCTGTTTATATGTCTGTCTTCCCACAATAGTTTATTATTCCTGAGGACCAAGAACAAATCCCTTCATTTTATTTCCCCTGTCTCCAGAAACAAATGGAATGACTGGCTGCTAAAAAAAATGAATGCCTTAAAAATAAAAGAAGCCTTAAAAGTGTATAGGTTGCCTATGATTTTGAGTGAAGTCTCCCATCTTTGTATGCTATTCTGCATTTCCTCCTGTGTGATATGCTAACTAAGATGAATCGATAGGCTTGCATGTTTGTTGTTCTTAAGGACTCAGCTTTGACACTGCATTTCCTTTAGAAGTTTATGATCAGATGTTAAGCTGATCGCCCAAATAGATATGATCTGAACAGAGATCTGATTTATATATAATTTTATTTTTTTTTTTACTTTGTATTTACTTTTACAACCTAAACTTTTTCATCTCTGTTTTGACATTCTTAAATAGGGTCATTTAACATGGACAACTTAGACCTGTTTGTTGTTGATTTATCAGTTTTTAAAAATTTTTTTTATTGATTTCAGAGAGGGAAGAAGACGGAGAGAGAGATAGAAATATCCATGATGAGAGAGAATCATTGATAGTCTGCCTGCTGCAACACCCCCACGGGGGATCGAGCCCACAACTCGGGCATGTGCCCTTGACCATAATCGAACCTGGGGCCTTTCAGTTCACAGGCTGACACTATCCACTGAGCAAAATTGGCTAGGGCTTAGCTTTTACTTGGAGACAAGAAAAAATACCAAAACTAAGAGATACGTTCAACTTAGAAATTATAGTTTTTATCATATGTGGAACCTAGTGAACCAAGTGCACTGGTCATCAAAAATAGACCGAGAGACATAGAAGCATGAACAGACTGTTGAACCTCAAAGGGAAGGCAGGAGAGAATGAGTGGGAACAGATAAACCAATGAACTCGAATGCATATACGTATAACCCGTGGATACAAACAATGGGGTGGTGAGGGCCTGGGGGTTGCAGGAGTGGGCTGGAAGAGGTTAATGGGGAGAAAAGGAGCACCTATGTAATACTTTCAACAATAAAGATTAAAAAAAGAAATTATAGTTTCCAAACACAATTGAGAATACCATAAACTTCAATGACTTAATTAAGCCATTGCTAAAAAGCATTACATCTGGGAGGGTGTTAGTTATAAGAGCAGGAGAATTACATGGTTTTCAGCAGGTTGGTCTAGAACAGTGGTTCTCAACCTTGGCTGCACATTAGAATCACCTGGGAATCTTTTTAAAATCCTCATTTCTGGGCTTCATCCTCCGGAAATTCTGTTTCTTTGTTACTAATGTTGTGGCCTCACCCCATAACAAAGAAACAGACCAAAGTTCAGAGCCACTGGTCTAGAAAGAATCAGGCTTTGGAACTCAAACAACTAAATTCAAAATCTGATTTCTCCTTTTAGTGGGATTTTGCTTTGGATAACTTCTTTTACATGTTACTTTTTCATGCAAAATGGTGATATGTTACATATTCTGAAATTTCAGAGCATCTTTAAACCATTCAACATCATGTTGGCTCCTTTTTTTCCACCCCCACTAATATGAGAGAGATTGATAGAACAATGTGAGGTCAATAACCACTATGATAATTGATGCCACCATGCAGCACCACATCATTAAAAAAACATAAACTGAGCTCTCTTCCTTGCTGAATCTCTAATTTTATAGAGGACTATTTACTTTTGCCATTTCTAAGTATGTAATTAAAATATGGATTTTAAATAAATGAAGAAATGAATAACTCTACAGAATTTAGTAAAATTTCACATAGCCAAATGTCATTCATGTATTTTGTATCTTTTGAAAGAATAACACATTTGCTTGCAAAGCCAACGATGCTGTGACTTACCAACAAGATCTGGTGGCCTTTTACATGTTATTTGTTGTTATGGCAAAGGCCATTCTAAGAGTGACGAGAAAAGAAAACATGGGAATGTGAATAAAGAAATAAGGCCAGTTGTTATGGAAACTGATTCTCCCAGAATGAGGAGTTGAATGAGCTTTCTCCTTAGTATCTTTTACCCTTCTTCCCATATTTTGAGCTAAAGAAGACACACAACTTACCTCTATGACAATTAAAAAAAAATCTCTGCAGGTATCTTATATTTTGTGTGATACTTTGTGGATTTGTAGTTTTTATCACATAAGACTTTCATTGAATTCTTCACAATGAAGATAATTGCTGGTGCGATCAGAGTCTTAGGCTTTATATTTCTGAAGAAAATGTGTCCTGGACTTTTGTCCTTGAACTTTAGTGGGATGGAGCTAACAGTTAGTGATTCGTGTAGTGTGCCAACCAAAGATACAATCCTGCTAGGCAGCGCGTCTGGGTCAGAAGGGGTCGAGGAAAAGTAATGGTAGAATAATCAGATAAAGTATCTCTGAACCCAAGTTACTAGATTGTCGAAGCATGGTTTTTACTATCTAGGTTCCTACAGTATATGAGATGTCTACAAGGCACCTTTAGGACCTGGGGTCAAAGAGTTAATGCTTCATAGTTCCTTGGACACTACAGATAGAGAGTGTGACAATAGCCCATGATTTCAGTGACCCCTAAGGGCAGCCAGGGATTCCACTTAATCTTATGTGTGGACGTTGGGCCCTGGATCTGCAGGACCGTGCTGAACTCTGAATGGGTCACTGTCAGTATCCCATGGCAGCAGCAGCTCCTCTGTATTAATAGGAAAACAGAGCCCTGAACTAACAAGCTTTAGAAAGTGAACTTCCATTTATTTATGTATCAAAGGTCCATACAAACTTCTTGCCACTACAGGGAGGAGCAGCAGATACAAGGCAGGCTACACTTCTTCCTGTGCAAATGGAGCCCAACCAATGCAAAATGTAAGTGACCTATGAGAGGTTCCTCCTGTTTATGCTCCTGCAACAACTAGTAACTCACTTCTTGGAAGAGGAGGAACTATGCTGCTACCTCCTCTAAGGATGGCTTCAGATGATGCCACAGTTCACAAATGTTCTCCCACCCTCCAGAGAGGGCATCATTCAGAGAATCCTAGTCTCCCTACCATGACTATCAGAGTCCATGGCTAGAACTCAGTGCTCCTCCCACATCATGCATGGGATGGAAATAAAGGAGAGAGCTAAATTTTAATGCATATATTTTTCAGAAATAACCCATTTTCTCTCAATATGATCACTACTAGGTTATCTGCTTAACGAAGTTCCCACTCCTCTCTGAGTCTAGGTATCAAATCTTCCTGTGATTCATGTCAACAAGCTTTTCCTATAAAATGTTATGTATCAAATGGGCAATCAATACACATTGGATGATGCTGCATAAAGTTTAAGCCACACAGTAAAGACTGTGCTGCTGAGCAGGAAGAGGTCAGTTTTTGTCCAGCACTATAAACAATACTTTCATTTTATGCACAGATTTTGGGTGGCCAGACTACTCAATAGGAGAGGATAATTGAAATAAATTCATTCAGCAGCCACTAGCCACTGGTGAACTTTGAAATCTATAGTACATTTCAATAGGACTACAATAAATAGGTAATAAAATGTTGGCCTTTGGCTTTCCATGACTATTCCTTTTAGCAACTTCATTGCTCCCGAAGACACATCCTCGGGTATGTGTGCCTGTGGCTGGACAACTATCCTCCTGCATTTTCTGGCAGTCGTTTGTAATCAGTGGTCCTGTCAGACCCAATGCTTCAGTTTCATAACTGTAATTGGGTTGTCTGACTTCCTATTCAATTGGTACATGATTCTTCTTATTTCTCTTTCTTAAAAAATCAATAAATGGTTTGTGGTACCTTTAATAGAGAGAAATCAGGTTTTACCATATTATGGAGTTGACATATTTAACATTTATCCCCAAAAAAGACCATTGGGTCTGTCAGACCCAATGCATAGGTTGTGAATTAATTGGCGTGTCTGGTCCTAGAGATGTACAATAATGTGAACACATTTTATGTGGAAATCAATATATCACAACTTCCTTGAACTGAATGCCCTGAACTGAACCCATATGAATAAAAACTACTTTTTTTTTCTTTCCCTCCATTTGCAAATCCCTCAACTTAAAATGAAATTATAGAAGACATGAAAAACTTTATGTTTAAGCCTGAGACTGATGTTAAAACTACTAAAACACTATGGGTATGAATGTGTATATACATTTAGACATATATAAAGCCCATATGTTACATACATACATACATATATTGACTA
>NW_006297819.1:1615051-1620888 GCF_000327345.1 Myotis davidii | reverse complement strand
TGGATCAGTGAATATTTATGCTTTTCTAAAATACGTTTTTATTGATTTTCTTATATAGAGAGGAAGGGAGAGGAGTAGAGAGATAAACATTAATGATCAAGGAACATCAATCTGTTGCCTCCTGCATGTGTCCCCTGGGGATGGAGCCTGCAACCCCAGCATGTGTCCTGACCAGGAATTGAACTGGTGACCTCTTGGTTCATGGGTCAACACTTAACCACTGAGCAATAATGTTTGTGCAAGATTTAAGTTTTTAAGAGTAAATCATATTTGATACAATTCTACAACTATATCCCGGCTCCTGTATGAAACTGTGCTATAAGACAGAGATAAAAAAAAAAAAAAGATTAACTGCCACGAAAAGTTTTCCTGGAGGAGAAAATAAATTTTCTGCAAAATAATCAGTAACTTTATATCTCTTAGCTTTTGGTTAATAACTTGGTTCATTTTAGGATCAGGTTTGCACCACTGGTTTCTGTATTGACTTGGACAAAAATACATTTCAAATAATATAGTGTATTAACTAAAGACTTGAGGTTACCTGTTTAAAACCACTGCTATTTCTAAGTATTTATTCCAAAGAAGGCCTAGATTTTTCCACTGGATGGAGATCATTATCAAATATTTCCATCTTCCTCTGAAGTATTCGCTATTAACTGTTGTTGGAATCAGGATTCTAAACTGAGTGGGCTATCGGTTTCTTTTGGCAGGACAGTTTCTGAGTTTTAATGAGGGGACACAGTTTGGATGAAAAAGAAAAAAAGATGTTTATCAAAGACAAACTTTAATATTTAGAGTAGTCCTTGACTGATTAGCCTGATGTGTGGAACTTATTATTTTAAAAGTGTATTTAACTTTAAATAAAATTTGAAAACTTGGAGGTCAGGGATTTAAAAAAAATCATGTCATGAATATCCTCCTTTTAAAAAACCCACTTATCCAAGTCTACTTGAAAAACAGATTGACACATGGTCAAGTGGGTTAACAGGGTGAGCAGGGAGGAGTTGAATTAGAAGCATACCCATTAAGGGTGGCAGTGTTGTCAGGATTTCAACACAAAGAAGAAATAAACAGACACTGATAGACATCAGCCTGATAACTGAGGCTCCACTTGTTTGCTATTCTTTTTGGTTATATTTACTTTCAACTTTCTTGGTCCTCATTAATCTATGGCCCCCGATCTAAAACACCACCTCTGCATGTGCTAAAAGAAAATTGCAACTATGGTTTACATGATTCTTTAAAATCAATTACGCGGAAAAGAAATGTCTTAATAATGGCTTGAATTACCTGGATTGGATTTACTTTAGAAAAACTCATTCGATGGTGGTCAATCCCATTTTATTATATCAGTCTCCTTTGGTTGAAAGAACAGTGGTCATTTTGTGAGTTATCCAGTTCAGCCATATGAGTTTATTATATTTGTAGGACAAAAATTGTCAAAGCCATGTTCCTATTATGGAGAAGTCATTAATATGAGGCCAGGGTTACCCTGGCAAGATTTCTATATTATACAAGATATTGCTGTACTAGCTCTACAGCAGAAAAAAAAATAAATTCCGTGCTTCAAAAATGGACAGGTACATTGGGAAAGAAATCTGCCTCTTGATGATTCATCATGATTGCTACTGATCATAATGAAGGCTTTGGAAAAGTCCACAGCAAATTGAATAATTACTTATTAATTCCTTAGGGAATGTTGTGCTGGGCCATAAAATACATTTTCTGATCATATGTTTATTGACATTTTAGAGGACAGCAAAATTTCATAATCCCATCTAATGCAATTTGGGCAGCTCTGCCCAGACTGAAAGATTCCTGTGGACCCAGCACTGTCAGTCCTTGTGCCTCCAAGGGTTAACTGGACTTGACTTACACAGGGTTAATTCTCCAAACCTAAAAATGGCAGTTTTAGATAAACAGTTGTAATCTAGCTCTCATATGCTGCATGCTGTTTTAGAGGAAATGATTTCTTCTCTCCTCACCCAGCAAACTGGCATTTCATAAAATAAGCTATGCACTCTGAGATTGAATAAATTCATATATTTTCTTTTGAATACATTTCACAGCTAGGGCATAACATGCTGAACACTGTGACATCCTTCTTCAATAGGTATATGTCTGTTTGCTCATGTTAAACGTCCTTTTTGTTCTATGTATGCTTGCAGTAATTGCTGTGATTACTGGAATGGGTATCATTTGGGAGTTTTCTCCCCCTGAACCCATTTTTAAGCACCCAATGTGGAAACACTGTGTGGTGCTTCTATGAATATTATCTGAGAATATCAATAAATGTAAATCCACAGCCAACGATGATTACTTTCTTTATTTTGGCAGCGCTGGTGGTATTATATAGGTACAGTTGTAGAGCAAGCAACAAATGAGATACCTTCCTACAGACTCCAGTTTCTGGGTTACATTAATAACAGTGGTATGAAATCACTACCACAAAGGGGCTCAGTCTATACAGATGTGTGTGAACCAGGTTGTAACTTATGTTTCCTCATTCAGCATTAGCAATTGGGGTCCTCAGTTTTGTCAAAGTCTAGTCCTTCCTTTTGTATTCCTTATCCTCCCTCTCCAACACTCCTTAGGTCTGTTTATACCACATTTTTTCTCTTTCCCCTATATCTTCTAACTCTCTCCAAGGGTTTCATTCTCCCAGAATATATACTCAAGAATCTTCTATCTTAAAAAAATCAGCCACCCTCACTCCTACTTCCTCCTGTCCACTCTCTCCTCTTCCTTTCATGGAGAGTTACTTGAATGAATGAATAACCTTCACTCCCTCCTTCACTTCCTCACCTCCCATTTGCTACTGTGCCCAGGACAATAGGTGCAGCTATTACTAATCTCCCAGGAGAAACATGTTATGTTATGAAGGCTTTCCTTACTTCTCCATCTTCTTCCAATTCTCATTTGAGCTTTGGAAGTATTCCCCCCTCACTAGGCTCCAACTGCAACTTTAGCCCTCCTCTATTATGGAACTTACCACCAATCCTGTAATGTTTTCATGTTTGCTTCTCTTTATAAAATAGAGAACCTGTGTGTTAATCATTTTCACTTCCCTACATCCAAAATGGTGCCTGGGGGCAATTAGAGGGACTTGATAATATCTATTATTAGCATCCAAATTTTTGGACCTAAAAGTTTCTAAAGCCAGAATAGAGAAAGAGAAATAGGAAAGCTCCCCATGTGCAAATGTGCTGTGTATTTTGTGCTGAAAGCCTCTGGTAAATGTGGTGGCATTATCCAATTAACTTTCTAGTACTCAGGAGAGAGCATTATGGGTTCTGCCAACTTACCATCTACTAATCTTAATTGTCTTTTGACCTATGCTAGTTACACTGAGGTAGGGGGATTATTAGAAATACAGCAATTTAAAGAATTAACATTATAGAACATATATGTTATATAAAGGAAATCTAACCCCTTTCAGAAAAAAAGATAATGGGAGTTAATAAACAATAGATAGTATAACTTAGCTAGTTAAATTAGTACCTCAAACAATTTTAGTAGACTTTTTTTTCTTTCTGTGTGAACCTAAATGATATGTTTAATGTTTCTTACTACACAATCCTTCTTTATAATTTATGAACAACATTTTTACCCTTTTACATATTGGGCAATATTAATGAGTTAATATACACATGCTTAGTAATTGTCAAGTAAGAGTTTAACATGTGTCCTCCAGTGATAACCACCTCATACCATATAACGCAATGACCGACTACCTGGCAACCCCCACTTCCACCTGTGCTCCTAGCCTCTGGGGACTTTGACATGCAATTTCCACAGGTTTCTCTTTTCTGGCTTTTCAAGGCACCTTCAAAGGCACAACTCACTCAGGAAAGATACTTGCCCAGAAGCCTCGTTATCCCAGACTCATTACCAGGCCTTCCATGGATGACTAATAGGAAATCCATTCTATGAAAGAAGTTATGGGCACACGACAGAGGGCGCTCACTCCCAGATCAATATGTGAGTTAAGGAAAGTCCTAACTTCCTCCAAATAAAATGGAACATTGTTTCTCCATCAGAGTCTATGGGCAGCAGTATTCATGGTGTCCTCCATTGAAAACAAGAATTGACGCAGAGATACCATGAGACAAAGGATGGTTGTTTTCCAGGTTTCTGCCATAGTTCTACAGTATTTGTTAAGCGGCCTCTTCAAGCTAACAAGAAACTCTAACCCAAATTCATTTAATATGTCATATCAAACAGAGTTCCACAAGCAATATTCAGTCCAATTTTCAGGTCACAGATATAGGATCCTGTTTGTCATGAATCATAAAGAGGAGCCTTCTGAAGATTTATACCAGCAGGGGAACTCGCCTGCCCCCTTATCCCCAATAGTATCCCAAAGAACTAAAGGAGGGCTGAGCTGTGAAGGCTTCTATCGGATCACACAGGAAATGGCTCAATGTATATGACTGACCTTCCTGACAGGTTAGGGACTTTCCAGATTGACATAATGAGTCACAATCTTGGTGCTCGCTTCGGCAGCACATATACTAAAATTGGAACAATCTTGAACCTGTAAATCCCCAACTCCCAAATCCCTCCAGTCTAAATCACTAGAATGAGAGTTAATTCCCCAAAGTTTAAGGGTATGACTGCCTTCTGAGAAGCAGAGGTCAAGGCATCCCTCAAATAATTTATGTAAATCATATACTTTATCTCAAATGGAGGCTTTTTCAGACAATCATGCTACTTGGACCTAAATTCTCTGGATAATTTCTTCAATTATGTGTAGATCAAAGCGTAATGACCTGGCCTGGGACAGTTTGAGAAATTAATAACCAAAGCAATGGTTTAAGAAATCCATAGTAATGACACAAATGAGACCTATGAAATTAGAAAACCAAAATGAAAACACACTAAACACTTCAAAATTTAATTAGAAAAAGTTTCAAGTTCAGACCACACTGAGGCCATTGCACGCCAGCACTCTATATTGGAACTTGAAGGGGAGAGTCATTACGGTGGAATGTGACCTTGGGGAGAAGGGAAGATCTGCTCACTGCCTCCTTTACTCTCTCTGCCTTTTAGGGCTTTCCCCTCAACATTTTAGAAAAGGCAGTACTACACAACAAGCAGGCAGGTATATCTTCCCTTTAACCTTCACAAGAGACAGAATTCAGTCTTCTGTTTTTTTTCTAATAATAATGGTATTGCAATTGATTTGAGACTGCTCACCATAAACCACTTGAAAATAGTTTTCAAATTAATATACAACCTATGGAACATAAATTGGCTGCTGTTCCCTATGAACCATTCCCATTGACTTTTAAGCCCAATACTGTATATCAGGTAAGGTTCGCTTTCCTTCTTTGTGACACACTGGGAAAAAAAGGTTGTGGGTTATATATGCTTAGAATGAATCATCTTTCTTTTCTATAGCCTCTTTCATACAAATTGTATATCCTCCAAACACTTTATACACTTCTACAATATAGTAAAGAGTGAAGAATAAATTCTAAGGAACACGAGGGGAGACAAGCTTGCGGGCCTTTCTAAAGTTGGTATGATGCTTCTCTCTGAAGGTTCCATATCATTTTTGCAATAATATTCCACATCTTTAAATTTAGCCCACATTATTATGCATTTAGCTTTCAAATGATCATTATGTGGTGGTGGTGTGTGTATGTGGCAGGGGATAGGGTGGGGACATGGTTGGGTTATTTTAATACATGATGTACCCACATTCCCCCAAAACCAGATTTCTTTTTTTTCTTTTTTCTTTTTTATATTGCTTGAAGTATTACAAAGGGTATTACATATGTGTCCATTTCCCCCCCCCCCGCCCTGGACAGCCCCCTAGCCTCCCCTATCCC
>NW_006297819.1:1603396-1613267 GCF_000327345.1 Myotis davidii | reverse complement strand
CCCTCAGAAATTCAAAGAATTGTGAGAAAATACTATGAACAACTCTACTCTAACAAAGTAGACAACCTGGAGGAAATGGACATATTCCTAGAAAAATACAATCTTCCAAAACTCAATCCAGAGGATTCTAAAAATCTCAACAGGCCAATAACGATGGAAGAAATTGAAGCAGTCATCAAAAAGTTTCCATCAAACAAAAGCCCAGGACCAGACGGCTTCACAGGGGATTTTTACCAAACATTCAAGGAAGAACTAAAACCTATCCTCCTCAGACTACTACAAAAAATTCAAGAGGAAGGAACATTTCCAAGCTCATTCTATGAAGCCAGCATCACCCTAATACCAAAACCAGGTAAAGACAACACAATGAAAGAGAATTACAGGCCAATATCCCTCATGAACATAGATGCCAAAATCCTCAACAAAATCTTAGCAAATCGGATCCAGCAGTACATCAGAAAGATCATACACCATGACCAAGTAGGATTTATCCCAGGGATGCAAGGATGGTACAATATCCACAAATCAATAAATGTGATACATCACATAAACAAATTGAAAGAAAAAAAACACATGGTCATATCAATTGATGCAGAAAAAGCATTTGACAAAATTCAACACCCATTTTTGATAAAAAACAGATTTCTAATTTGTAAAGTTAGAAAATAATGTGCATACACATATAAAATTTCTGTCATAAGAAAATGTTGGGTCCAATTCTATTAAGAACAGCCTGTGCATGTGCATGAAAGTTGGCTGAGCACTGACTCCAGTCTGCTGCTGCATTGCAGCCATCTTCAAGTTAGCCTCCTTTCTTGACTACCTTTGGAAATTCCGTCTCTACTTTTGCTTTGACCAGCCCAAAGCTTTACCCTCCCATGACTGCTTGTCATTCCTCATTCTTCCATTTCATAATACCCTTCAAAAGCTGATTTTGGTAATTGAACATCATTACTCTATCCAAAAAATAAAAAGCACATTAATTTTAAAAATTCAAATGATTTCTCTCCTCCTATTTTGGAGAAACTGCCTCACATGACCTAGATTGTGTTTATTTGATGTGTGCCAGGTTTAAATGTGAGTGGGGAGTCTATGCACCTTATTTTGGGTGCATATGCTTAGAATGAATCATCTTTTTGGGGGGATCCCTGTGCTCTTTCATAACCATCATAGAAAAGTTGAATAAGAGGAAGCTGCTTGAGTAGGAATGGGGTGGGGTGAGAACCAGCAAAGGGTGCCTGAAAAAGGCCAGGGTGCTAGACCTGTTTGTGAAACTCAGACAGAATATTCAATCTGTTCAGAAAGCAGCTCCTCCCTAAGGCAGGAACAGCTATGAACAACATTAAGAGCTACCACCTAATGAGCAGTGCCAGAGCTTTTTTCAGATGTATAACCCCCAGGGGTGTTATCTATCCCTTTTACAGATGAAGAATCTAACTTCTTTTGGCAAATTTAACACATTTACCTAGTAGAGTCAGCATTCTCCACCTGCCACAATGCCTTCAGGGTTATGCATTCAAGCAAACTCTTATCAGTTATACACAAATGCACATATACTCATGTACACACTGATAGTTTCTCAGAAGGAATGGGACAATTTTGGTGGGATATGGCTAAACATGAGTAGATAAGATTATGGTATATTTTCTTGTTCAGATATGTCAGTTACCAAAAAAGAAAAAATGCTTCTTGGAGACAATAGTGGTTATAATAGTGCATTGTAATTCTATTGTAGTTGTAACTGCAAATGATCCACAGAGGGAAGTACACCTCTTCCCACTTCAACTCAAGGAGCATAGCTTTGCTTCAGTTACATGTCAAGGAAACAAGAGAAAGATTGGAGTAGCTCCTGAGAGCTCCACTACCTCTATCTACCTTGTCCTGAGGGACCAATGAGAGTAAGACACAATTCCATGTCACACTGAATAACCCAGGGCTGGGCTTCTCCCTCTCTGGTCAACTTCCTGTCTGGTGAGTGAACTGAAACTACAGTCCCCAGAAAAGCAAGGATGCTTTTCTGAGCTTCCCTCTGATGCTGACCAGTAACCAGACAGTGTGTTTCTAAGACTCAGAACAGCCACGGGAGCAGCTGATGGAGCCAAATATCTTTCGGGATTAACCTGGATAGGTTTTTCAGACTTGATACTATACACAACAACTTCTTCCCTTCCAGCCTTCCTTCACCAAATCAAGTAGCATCAGATTAATAAAGCTGTGGCTTTTTGACATTGCAGTTTAAGACAGAAAGATAAGCTTGAGTGACAGGTAAAAAATAGTAAAGGAATGAGGTTCCATAAATACTTATTTTTTATGAAGAGCATGTGGCATGTGAACTAACTAAACCTGCAGCCTTTGTTTATTTTAGAAGTTTGTAACCTATCATCGTAAGTTAAATAGCTGTCAATAAACCTCACACATGTGATGTTTTCCATAGTAGCAGAAATTGGTGTTTCCCTATGGCAGCCAGATGTTTCTCAACGTTTCTCTTTCTTTTCTACATGAAATTATATTTACATGTACAAAAATGAATTGAAATATGTATTCCATGTGAGGAAAGGGATGAGGAGACAAAATGGAGCTGAGGTGGTGAATGGAGAAAGGTCAGTTTATACTATATTGCTGCTCTTTATTTGCAGCTCTTTTGGGGTATTTCAGCTCTGCAGGTTAATGTAGTTTATTTTCTAGTGTTTCTTACTATTGAATTTAATTTGCTTCCCAACAATCAACTATTTTATTTAACTGATTTTTGGAAATCCATCGCCCATATTAGGGCCACCACTAGCATGTTCTCTCTTCCACTTGCCTCTGTCTTCCCAATGGGCTTCTCTTCCAGGCCCATTTACTCGCCTTAATTTACATTTTATCTTTCTGTTGTCTTCCCTCATTCTTTGCCCTCCTCTCTACCCATTTCTCTCTATTTTTATACCATCCCTGTTGACTTCCTCCTTTTTGTTTTTGTGGCAGCTGCAGCTTTTTTCACTCTTCTCGCTGCTGCTTGCTGTTGTCCCCAAACACTCTCTTTTTCCTTCCTGTCTACATTTTTTTTTTTTGCTTTCTGCTGCATTTATCCTTCCCATTGCTGTGTCTCCATTAACTTGTAACTTTTTGAAAAAGCAAAGAGAATATGAAACTCCAAAGCCTCAAAGTCACAGGAAAACAGCAAGCAAAAAGTGTGTCTCCACATCGGCAGTGGAATGATATGGAGCCAGTTCCAAAAGTGAGGGGAAGTGGCACTGGCCTGTGGATCATTTAAATTAGAGAAGTGGAGGTTGAATGAGCTGTTCCCTTGAGTAGTCATCTTAGATGCACCTCTGATACAGAAAATTAGGCAGTTTCCACCCTTCATGAAAAGAAATACAGCCGCAAGCCTGCCTCTCACCAGCAGATAAGCAAGATTCAAAGGAAGGGGGCAGTCATTTAGGATTTATCATTCCAATTCTAGCCAGTTTATTTACAGTCCTGAACATTACAGCATCCCAGAATACTCATATGAACCATTTTCAGATTTTTTTAAACCAATTTCCTTAAAACGTCTGATGCCCTGTAGAGATAAGTGCTATCTTATGTGAAACCTGTAGTTTTTTCTCCAATCTGTACATAATCAAGTAAGGGACTCACATTTTTTTTCTCTCTTTCTTATATCTTACAGAAGTGGTGCTTAAAAGAGACCATTTTTACACTCTTTACTACATCGGTACTTATCTGGCTACTGTGTGTGTGTGTGTGTGTGTGTGCGTAGGGCTGGTGAAATACTGGCACCCTTAGAAGGGAGAAAGGGAAGTGATTTGATTTTTCTGATTGTAATACACTGTGCTGTCAATGAGCTGAGAGCACATAGATAATGTTGAACACAATAAACAGCCAGTGGAATGACAGAGCCCCACAATGACAGTGCTCACTGTACGGTCACTCTCCCTGCTCTATAGGGAGGACCTGGTGACTTCAAAACCAGAAATAGCAGGCATTTGTGGTATTCCCAGGGCCCCAGGGTGAAGACAGTAGCCTTGTTGAACAGCTTTTTGTTGTCATTTAGTTCACATATAAATTTCAGAATCTACAGATCATTACTTTAGTAAAATTCTGAATAAAATACAACACTCCAGATTCCCCCCAACTTCTTTTCAAAGCCTCACAATCCCATCTGCTCTCCAACTCCCATCCTACCTTCCACACAACCCATAACTAGCCCAGAAAAGAATTTTATCATATGTCCTCACAAACAGATAGCCATTCTTTTACTTTGATTTTGAGAAATTCAAGAGCATTAGATTTGAGGAACAATTAACGTCTATTTCCAGTCCATTTCCCAAGACTATAGGCCATATTTCACAGGCTTTTAAACAGGATATGGCTATCCCATCAACTATTGGTGGCTGAGCTACAGCTATGGCACCAGGCAGTCAGCCAAAAATGTGACCAAGTTTGAAACATATGATGCTAAATTATATTCCTCTTAAGTAGAGTCTAGGCCAGATGAGGCATACCCACTTACACTGGCAGGCCTCCTATCTGGGAAATTCATGGTTCACTCCAAGATGAGAATTATGTTTTTCCCACAGTGTGTGGGAACCAGAAAGGCACTGAGCATCTGAAGTAAAATGAAAACAATTTAGCTATGTTGAATGTCACCCTCTGTTGTTGATTTCCACACATCTGTGCATTTTCTCCTCATCCAAGATTTCATTTAAATGTGCTGCTTTCTGACTAAGAGGAAAATTCGTAATCAAAGTTCTCTTGTTTACTGCATTCACATTTTTATAGGCTAGTCTCTACCTAAAGGGAGTTACCCTCTCAGAAAGAAGTCCACATCCAATCAGATAACGTGCTGCTATTGTCGTGTTTTTTGTTTCTTTGTTTTTTTGTAATCCAAAGCACCAAATATTTCAGCTTGAAAACTCTGCAGTTTTCAAAGAATGTCACTTCCATGTCACCAAGGTTAACCAACATCTAGAGCACAAACTCCACTGGGAAGGAAAACAAAGGCCCTAATGCCAGAATGTAGCCAACACAGCACAGAACTGCACCTCCCATGGAAGGCTGAATAGGGGGTGTCCTCCGTTTGCTGTTCGCTAATAAGACCAAGATGTGTCCCCCTCTAGGTCCTGACAACCTGAGAGGGATGTGTGATTCATCTCAGCTCCCTTCCCAGATGACAAGCAAGTTGTAAATTGTATTCAATCCCACTCTCCCTTGTTTATCTGCCCTGACAGCCCACTGTAGCTCTTGTGTAGCTGGCAGCCCAGAGGGCATTTGTGACCTTTTTCAAGCTGTTCCCAGCTGTCATAAGTGCCTCTGTCCCTTTTTTATTTTTCTATCTGTTGCTTCTTTCAGAGCTCCCTCTTCCTCTTTTCTTGATTTCTAGTCTCTCACTAGACATCTCTCTCCCTTAAATCACCTGTATCTTTCAATTTTATTACCTTATACAGTGATATTTTGTTCTATCCCTGCCTTTCTTTCCTTCAAAAATCTTTCTTCATCTTGCATTATAGTTTATTTGTGTTTATCTTCTTTGATTTCTAGCAGAGGGAGCTCAGTACTTGATGCAGTATACTAATGCTTTTGGAAATATTGAGTGATGAAAAGCAAATAAAAAATTTGTATTACTGCCCTCCTCTTCTTTCCCACTTGCTGCTCATTCTCAATGTCCTCACGTCTATTTTATGCCCCCACCCCTCTTTTTTTACTGTTCTTCCTTCTCTTAAGCATTATTTCCCTCAACTTATCTGCTATTTCATATCTTTAAATAGCCTACAGTAGTCAGGAAGTGAATGAGTACTGGCCTGTGCTGCTTACTACCAGAAATATTCTGCAAGTTCAGGCTTTTGAAAGAAACACCAATATATTATGTTTTATATGTCCATTTGGGAAACTTAAGACATATGGGCGTTAGGCAGAAACATCATCAACTTTGGCGTAGTGCTCAATCATTCCCACAGAGAACATTCTTACAGCCTATCCCCATCTTCCAGAAAATGTGTATGGACTCTGATGGAAAATAAATGGAAACAGGAAAGCTTTAGAAAATGTTTCCAAATCTTTTGTGGAAGACTAGATTATTATGACAGGATTGTGACACAATATGCCATTGAACCATTACCTTTGCAATGATCATTCTATAACTATATGGGTATATCTGAAAAGAAGGATATATTTTCTAATAGTCAGGGCTTAAAGGTTCAAATAGCCTTTATTTATTTATTTTTTAATGTTGGCAGGAACAACTTTTTTCAGATCATATTCTTTATTTAAAAAATATGATCTGCAACCAAGAAAGATTCACTCTAAATCAAAGGTAAAGTTTCTGTGATATGAAAAACAGGAATAAAGATTAGATTCAACTACTCTTTGGCAATCAGTGCAGTACTTTCCTCACCTCCCCAACATACTTCCAATAAATGCTTTTCTCATAAACCTGGATAAAAACTGGAGTGAGGAAGTCTATACATAATGAATTGGGTATATTTATGAATGAAACCACAGAGCTGTTGCCATAGACTCAAAAATAGTACTCTAGTCTTTTAGCCATCATTTATTATTATTATTATTTTCCATTGAATGTAATTTTGTATTAAACTAGTGTTTGGATTTTATGAAAATCTAAGGAATGTTTTTTGTCTTTTTAAATATTTTTTTCTTTATTTATTACACATATGTAATATGTGTCCTTTCCCCCCTATTGCCCCCCACCCCCAACTCATGCCCTTACCTGCCTGGTGCCTGTGTCCATTGGTTAGACTTATATGCATGCATACAAGTCCTTTGGTTGAATGTTTTATGACTTCATATGATCAGAAGTATTCTTGCCTAAATAGAGTTTCAGGTTTTTTTTCCATTTTGTAGTAGTGATTTTTAAATGGGTTATGGTCTAGAAATCTCAAAAACCTGGTTATTTTTGAGGTTATTGTTGTCATCATTGATTAAAGTCTTTATGCTGGTAGTTAAATATTCTGCAAATTATTTGGAGCAGAAACAATAGACAAAGGCATTCATAAGTGCTGAAAACCCTAAGAGATTTCTCCTTTATCTAAGGATAAGAAAGAAAAAAGATAAGTTCATCTGCATCAGAGCCTGGCGACCCAACAGCTCCTACTGACATTCTATATACTTAAAGCACTTTCTTGCTCTTTTTTCCCCACTTCTTTATGTCTCCGTATTTTTGTCTCTGTATTAAAAATGATACTCATTTTGCTGGTAGGTGATGAAGGAGAAAGAAATGCCTGTTTCACAGATCAAAAGCAAGACACTACTTTAGAGCAGCACTGGCTTAGTGTCTTGTATCTTAAATCTCTCTGGCTTTATCCATCATCCCCAACATTTCGTCTTATGCAGCTCTGAGGTTGATGGTGACAGGAAAGATCTCATTACCTTAATCCCAAGAAACACAGGGGTATAGAAGAAGCCCCGATTCCAGGACCTGTGAGTGCCAACACCCAAACTACCTACCTACAGACTCAGCTTTCCAAGAAGGTGCAAAAATTCATTATTCCAACAAGGTACTTATTCATTTATTCTCAAGTACTTATTGAGTTTCCTTTAAACCTGAACTCTTGGAATAGTCCCTTAATTGATCTCTCTGCTTCTGCTCTAGCTTTTCTCCAACCTGTTCTCAACTGAGCATTCAGAATGGCCCTGTTAAAACTGAAGTTGTTCAGTCTCCTCCTCCTCCAAGAGTCCTCAGTCCACTAATAGTATGGGTCCTTCATGGCTTCTTATATTGTCCTCAGTCATCTCTCTGACCCATTTCATATTAAACTCTTTTAATGTTCCTGACACGATTCCAGAGATTTCCTCCCTGTTCCTCAGCGGTACCAGGTGAACTCCCACCTCAGGGCCTTTGCACTTGTGCTTCTCTCTACTCCTTGACTCTTCCTGTATCCACGCACAGTGAGCTGCTATCTAAAACAGCAACCCACTCCCCTGTACTCTCTACCCCTTTATTATTATTCTCCTCAACACTTATCAATAAACCATACTACATATTTTATTTATTTAATTTTGTATTTTTTATGGTCCCAACTAAATTGTGACCTGCGCAAAGGCAAGGCTTTTTATTTGTTCCATTGCTATATCTACAGTACTTATAAAAGTACTTGGCATAAACCCTTAATTAATATAAAATGAATGAATAAATTGGGACGGGGACTTAAACAGCCAATAAGGCAAGCGTGCTTATTACCCGGAGGATACTGCAAACTACTGGGAGAGATCATACACATTTAAAGAGACACATAACCAATACTTTCAAACCAATGAACACTATAAATAACAGACAAAAGATGGAGATAGAACTTAAAAGGAGAAATGTCTTTTAGAGTTAATGGTCATGAAAGGCCTTCCTGTGGATGAGACTTAAAGGATGAGGTAAAGCTAAACATGGGATAGTTGTTGGAGTGGGAAGTGGGAAGTGAGAGAGAAGCAGGTAAAAAGGCATGGGTGTTAAGGAAGGAGAAATCTTGGTGTGCTGAAAGAACAAAAGATACTTGAGAAGGTGGATGAAAGTTATCTATAGAGCAGTAACTCCATTGCTCACATTTATGACACTGTCTTAAGATGCCAGACACTATTTTAAAGGCTCTTTCTATACTAATATCTGATCATTAAATCCCTGAACAGCCCTGTGCAGTGGATAGTACCATATCATCCATTCCATCTATAGTAAATGGTAGAACTTGGATTCCAGAAATCAGGCTCTGAACACTACTGCTATCTTCCTATGTAACAGAACTCTATTCTTAAATACGTGTGTTGAGGATCCAAATAAATATGTATTTAAAAACTATGTATCAGTACATGGAGTATTCAAAGATCAGCAATAGAATAACCAAATAATAAGACCAGTATTCCTTTTAGCTGGTATAACCCCCACAAGGTTATAGTGACAGACAAGTGCAATATAAGAATAAGAACCTATCTTCCCTTGGGCCCCACAGGTTATCTGCTCTGAATCACTCAGTTGTGCCATGACAAGCCCCTGTATACTCGCAGGCCAGCGCAGGCTCCAGATGCTGGGCCATGGGCTCACAGGCCCACGCGGATCACGTTCTCAGCCATCTCCTGGAGATAATCAGGAGTGCAATCTGCAAGGAGTGCCTTTGTGTCTCTGAGCATCCTCAAAGAAGCTTTGAAAGACTTGAAGAGAAATGGATCTCAAAAAAAAAGAACACACAAAAAAAGGAATTTGAAAGTGAACAGAAGTTCTGAAGAGTGTGTGGGTGGAAAGCTTCCTGGGAGAGGAACAGTGGAGAGATAGCTAACTCAAAGCACCCAGAATAGCTTAGTGAGCAGGTTCCTGTGCCCTGGTGGTTCTGCTCCAGCAGAGTCTGCTGACGCCTGGCAGGAAAAGAGAGCATCTGAGTGCTCCCAGAACGGCCCAGTTCCTGTACTTCACTGTTCTTTCTACTGGACATGTAGGACTAGACACATAGGCCTGGATGTTTCTATGTTACTGATTCTGCTGCTCTTAGGAAACTGAGGGAGTGTTTTCCTGGGCCTCCTGACTGACCAGAAAGGTTTCTTTTGTGAGAGACACAATAGCTATGTGCTGTGTGCTCTGCCAAGTCATAGGGGGGTGAGGAGGGCAGAGGTCCCTGTTACCTTTGTGCAATCCTGCCCAGTCTCATTCCCACATGTTAGATTTTCATAGCACCTGCAAGTTCTAGTACAAACCCCCTCGTTGGTAATGAACTTTGGCTCATGGATTAGGCAATCATTTCTATCATAGTGTTGATTTTTTAAATTGAATTAATTGGGGTGGCATTGGTTAATAAAATTATATCCATTTCAGGTGTACAATTCAATAATACATCATCTGTATATCGTAATGTGTGTTCACTACTCCAAGTCAAGTGTTAAATTTTTAAAAAAATATGTT
>NW_006297819.1:1588068-1603313 GCF_000327345.1 Myotis davidii | reverse complement strand
ATCTTTTCGATTGATTTTTAGAGAGAGTGGAAGGGATGAAGGGTGTGTTAGAGAGAGAGGGAGAGGGAGAGAGGGAAACAGTGTCCAGTTGCCTTCCATAGGTACCCTGACCAGGTATTGGACCTGCAACCTAAGGGTGTGCCCTTACCGGGGATCAAACCTGCCACCTTCTGACAGGATGATGCTCCAGTCAACTGAGCCACACCAGCCAGGGCTCAAGTGTTAACTTTTAACTGTAGCAGGAATAAAACAAAAAGACACAGGCACAAAAAGGCCAAGCCTACTCAATTAAATAGGGGTAAATGACTCAGTAGCACGGCAGGGTGCGGTGGACACAAAGAGCAGGTAGAAATGACCTGTGGTGTTGACATTTATTTGTTTGAACAGCTGAGAATTAGCTCCTGACCTATGTCACCTTCATAACAGGTGGCCCTTCCTGTCTTAGTCCCACAGCACCTGGTTTGAGAGTGTCAAATCTCACTCAGAAAAGATACTTTTTTCTTCCTCTAAGGAAAAAATAAAATAGGCAATAAAAATGGCTATTCAATTGTAATCATTTTTTTTGAACCTCTCTGTGGGAAAAGGCTATTTCTTAGCTACCCCTCAGTTTCCACATCTGATAAACAAGAGGCATATAAATTCCTCTATTTCTCTTCATGAAGTTGTTTAGGGAAAGCTGTGCAGTAGTGGGAAAATAAAGAGAAAGAAACACAACAAACAAACAGATGTGTTGTAAATATCAAGAACAACATTTGAAGTCAGGTTACAAACCCCTTCAGAGAGGAAAGTACAGTCAAGAAAAATGTCACTAGGCTTAAGGTCATTCATGGCTGTGGATTACTTGGTGAGCACTCCCTGCTTTGCCAGGCAGTCAGAGGTAAGCATTGTAGGACTGTATTTTCCAACACTGATGGCACGTTTGCACAAGTTAGAAAAACTCCAAACCACCATGTAACACCCGGCTTCCTGACACTCAGCCCAGGAATCTGTAAGAGCAGGCACTGGGCTCAGTTGGATTCCTGAGGGCAAGGCCTTTGGTGCCAGCTTCTTCCCCAGGGCAGTGGGCAGGTTGGTGTTCCAGGGCTGCTACTGAGAAACCCACGTGACAGAGAGAAAACAGAGAGGGGCAAACCCCACACCTGCCATTAGAGAAAGGCCAGGAGAAGATGCCTCTGCTGGAACTGCAGGCACAGAAAGGTACAAGGACCCTGAAATGTCATCGTAGTAGAATTCCCACTGGAGCTTCTGAGGACTTAGGGATGCATGCTCCATGCCAGGGGCTCTGGGTGTGGCATGGACACCCTGCCTCCATTGCAACCTCTTCCTTACTGTACACTGTTGGCCTAGCAGCAGTGAGGCCCCCTCACTGTGGCAGAAGAAACACCCACCCCCATGAGAGATGGAAGCTGCCTTCCACTGCAAGGACGGCTCTCCAGGCAGGGCAGTCTTTATCTGGGTGGCCTTGCCTCTAGGATGTTGGCTCTTTCCTCACATTTTTTTCCCCCTCCTGGATCAGGGCAAGCCCCAGGAGAACCCTATGCAGTAATTAACAGCTGTCAGAAAAGGCAGCATGGACATGACCCAATCTGGCTATGTGGTCTGACAGGCTGTCTGTGTGCCTTCACTATCTACTTAAAAGACATGCCCAATTACAGAGAGTGCCAGAAAGAAATGAAAAAAAAAAAAAAAAAAAAAAAAAAACTTTGACTTGGATATGGCTTTGAGAAATGGAGCGGAAAAACCTCCATCAAAATAAACACCGTCAATGGTCACATATTTTTAAATATATATGTATATGAATAAATAGGCAAACTACATTGACAGTGATGAGCACAGGCCAGCTGTCCCCACTGGTGAAAGCACTGTGTCTGCAGAGATCTAAGTGTCTTTAGTGGCATTTGAGAATACATCACATGTGCAGGTTTTTGCTTTGCAGATCAAGTAAAATAAGGAGAGAGTAAGAGAGACACGCTGAGACTCCATGCTGCTTGAAGAAAAACCCTCATTTGTATTCCTAAGCCCTTTGCCATGAATTGCTGATGTCCCCAAACAAAAAGAAAGCTGCGGTTTCTGTTCTGCTAGATTAAAAAGCCCTTTAGTTTAACAGCAAAGCATCTGTCTACCTTGTTATACATATGGCATCTAATCTGAATGCAGGATATTAGGGCAGAGGGGAGTGAAGAAAGTGAAAATATTGGGGTGGGAAGCTAAGAAAGATATTAACTATGATTTTTACATTGAATTAAGGAGTTGAGAAATTTTATAAAAGAAAGACTGGGCATAGAACATGAAAATGATGGAGGAAGCCAAAAGATAATGTCAGGAAGAAAATCAAGGAAGAATGACAGTAGAAAGATATGCAAAAGTCAAATGAGGTTGGAGGAAGACGGGAAAAGAAAGATAGTCCAGCAGCATGGAGACCAGCTGGAAAGAACAATGGAAAAGGTTCTGATCGATTGGACAGTCTACATGAGCTCAGCCTTAGGGTTGAGATGGTCTTTGCAATGAACTGCTCTCTGTTCTCCAGGGTAAAGATCCAGACAGAACCATTTTATTGCATCCTGAGTCTCCTATTGAGCACTTCAGATCAGTGGTCTTTGCTTCTGTGACTCATCATCCCCCAGAATCTGCCACAGAAAAGGCTGTTCTGTCTTGAGAACTTTTGTGAGTAATTATTTCAGTGGCATTAATTATTTTGAAATAATATATTAAAACTTAATGGCTAACCTCTATTAAAAATCCTCAAGGAGATAAGTGTTCTAGATACTAATAGCTGGTCTATTAGTGATACCCTATGATCGAAAACTAATAAAGTAGGAATGACGAGGCGTGCTAGACTGTGCCTACATTTCTTAGAAAGCAGAACAAAGTCATAGGCTTATGAAGAATTAAGTGGATATTGGAGTGTCTAGTTGATGCCCACTTGCCGAGTCATTTCTAGCTCTTAAACAGCTCATCTTTGACTCTGTAACACCAGTTTCTGATCTAGAGAAAGCTCTTTGGAGTGGAGAGACATGCAGCCATGCTAAGCACACTCGAGAAGTCTTCAGGGATGTAGACCTGATGATCATGTAGCCAGAGTGGTGGGAAGCAAGCTCCTTTGTCAGCTAAGACTGTTTCCCAGATCACAGGTCCTGCCTTCACTTCCCACAGGGAAATATCCAGCCCAATGGTGCTGATGGCTCACCAATTTCAATTATGTGCATTAACGCTCCCCTTCATCAGTAAATGTAATTGAGAGTTTAATGTATTTATGAAGATGAGGTCATAGAGCTTAAAAAATTTTACAGGTGTAGTGCAGAAAATAAAAAGGTAGGAAAGGCACTGGTCTAGGCAATGCTTTCTGAAAACGCATCGCACATTAGGCTGGGAAGATTGTGAGGTCCGAGGGAGGGGCGGGTATTTCAGAAGAGCTATTAGAAACACTGTTAGGTTTTAGGAGATTTTTGGGGAGTTATTGGACTTTTCATATTTTAGGATGGGACGAGAGTATTATCTCTGAATCATATCTCTTTGTCTCCTTCTATTTCCAAAGGGGCTCTGGTCTTCAACCCACTGTGCTGCATTTGCTCCCGGGAGCGATCTAGCATCCCAGAGGCAAGTGGCCCATCTAAATGTGGCTCTCCAAATACACAAATTTTATTCTGGGTGTTTTGTGATGACCTAGATATGGCCTAATGTAAAATGGAGGGAATATATTAGTGTGGGTCCTAAAATGTCTATTTCACAGGTTCCTAGTATTTTTATTTTTAGGTCTTGCCTTTCCCTTTACAAGGATTAATAACCAGGGGGTGTCAGACACATTTGGGTGTATTCCATTAACTTTCAAAATTAGAAGTCAGAAAGTTTTGTCGCTCTTGTTATTTCTTTTATAAGGTACACAGATGGCATCTGTTCTCAAACGTGTTGAAATCACTGGGCTTATTACCTCTTGAAACACCAGTTAGTTTGTTGATAAAAATAAATCTAAACAAACATGAACTTACCAAAATTACAACTTCTGATTTGCAGCAAGACAATACAATGCTGCTGCTGCTGCTAGTGAGAATTATGAAATAGGCCACATGCATTTCTTCCTCACAGCATTTGCACACAGGGTGCCTCTACCCTGCATATGGTTGGCTCTTTCTCAACTTCTGAATATCAGCTTGATGGTCACCTCCTCAGGGAGATCGTCCTCAATTTCCCTGCTAAAGGACATCATTCTGTACCTCAGAATTCTGTTTGTTCTTTATAGCACTGACCACTGTTTTGAATTGATTTATTTGTTGGTTTAAAATGGGTCTGCCTTTGCAACTGGACTGTCAAATCCTTAAACCAGGGAGTGTGTTTCTCATGTTCTCCTTTACCCCTAGCGGTAGCAATGTTCCAGTCCTGGCACATAGTAGATGCACAACTAACATTCATTTAAATGAATGCCTGGATGTATACGGCCTGGGTTGTCAATATGGTGCACAAGTCTCCTTTCACTACTATATTACTTGAAATCCCTTTAATAATTAGATTTTACTGGTTCTTATTAAAGGAAAAAGAAAACTTCATTTCCATATAAACACTTGACTTATTTCTCTAATGCTACTAGTATTCTTACCAACAACTAAAGCTGCTGAGTAGTAATTACTTCCCTGATCTTCATGCACTCCTTTACTTGATACTCACAACAAATCTATAAGGAAGTACTTTTATTACCACACTTTGCATATAAGGGCATAGAGAGCTGGTGAGGTGAATAAATGTGTCCATATCAGGCATTAATAAAAGACAGGATGGAATTTGAACTGTAGCCTATCTGATGTCAAAGCACGCTCTTTTAACTGCTGCTATCTATAATAAATTAAAAACAGTGTTAATGCCATCTAATAACATATGTCACACAAAGCTAGCCTGCCTCCAGATATAAATTATCAACAGGAATAAAGGGCATCTTCCTTCTCATTTTATCATTCTCCCTTTCTCATGCACACATAAGCACATATTTATTTATTTATTCATATATATGTATTTAATTATCATGGAACCTAGGATCTCAAAGACTCTGCTCTATAAGTGTGACAATACCAATAAATGGCTCTTTGAGGGAGACCTGCAAAGCAGCAGTGACAGAAAACATGTTAACCAGTAGGTGGGAGGAAAAGCCAAATCCTCATTTTCATCTTTTCTTGCTGCTAATGGCAAAGACCAACACCACTTATACCAGAGTGTTTACAAAAATGCCTGATTTAGTCCACCACACCTCAGAATAATATACAGGTCAGTTTTTGCCTAGGAATAGCCAAAATAATAAAAATCACCCTGGAAACAATTTCATTCATTCATCGACTCATTCATTATTTCATTCATTTAAAAATTAAGTAAGCATAATTAAATGCTGAACCATTCACATGTCCTGAAAAAAATATTAAGGAAACCTTTTTCCTGGAAACTAGATTTTTGTTGAGCTCCTTTATCAAAAGCCCTGTACCTCCACATGTTATTTTTAATAACATGATTGGATCTTATGGCACATACCCTTGCAGTTTCAGCTGGGGACCTACATAACATTTTTGATGGGTTAAATTCTATTTCCCCACTCAGAAAGCAGACAATGAGATATTTACTAGCCATTGAACTCTAAGAAATGGGATGAGAGTGCTCACATCTTGGCTTTCTTTGTATGGTGTCTCGTGCAGAGCACGCAGTGGACTGTACACTCAGAGGCAGTGGAAGTGTTTGCTGAATGGAATTTATGTAAAGAGGGATTCATATCATAGCAGGATTTCCACTGCTGGCCTATTTAAGACTGACAAATTTGTCTGACTAATCAACGAAAGGATTGTGAATGGGCTTTTTAAAAAAATCCACACCTGCCGAAACCGGTTTGGCTCAGTGGATAGAGCGTCGGCCTGCGGACTGAAAGGTCCCAGGTTCGATTCCAGTCAAGGGCATGTACCTTGGTTGCGGGCACATTCCCAGTGGGGAGTGTGCAGGAGGCAGCTGATCGATGTTTCTCTCTCATCGATGTTTCAAACTCTCTATCTCTCTCCTTCCCTCTCTGTAAAAACTCCATAAAATATATTTTAAAAAAAAATCCACACCTATTTCTACTAGAAGGTACTAGTGTCATTTGGATTTATCTAAGCAAGCAAGATAAGTGAAGATTTGACAAACTCTATATTGTGAAATCAAACCAAATAGTCCACCAAAATAATATGGTCTGTAAATTCCCTTTTACATAACAGTCTTTTGCTCTGCCTACATTATCAACAACTTTACACACTAAACGACTGCAACAAACAGCTTGAAGACACACTACTGTCCTATTGTTCAAGTTAACTGCTGATACAGTCACTGTAATAATTGCTTTCGTATTCTGAAGTGGTTTTACAAACATTCCTAATAAAAATAAAAGATGCTGTAATAAAGAACAAAATACACTATTTAAAAATATTCTCAATGCAAGTATGCGTGTGCATATGCATTTTTAAATTATTACAGAATAGTATCTAATTCTTACAGAAATGGTACCATGGCTTATATAAAGGACAGAATAATGTGGCATGTGAGCTAATTATGAAATGATTATGATTAATATAGCAATTTGTATAGTTCAAAGTAATAGCTTAAACTTTTCCTGAGAAGTAGTTTTTAAATAATAATGTTTAAAGACTTTAGTTTATTTCTGACCCATATTTGCAAAGGAAAAAAATCCAAATCCATTTTGGTTTGGGAAGTATTGTTATAAGCTGTAATATAAAAGTGTTCCAAAGGTATAAGCTAAAAAGCAAATTTTAAAAAAGAAATAAATACAGGATGGCAGTGAGCTGCTAAATTTTAAAATGCATTTACCTTGCACACAGAAAACAAACAAAACAAAACAAAAAAAGATTACTTGTATCACCCAATTGTTTTGAACTTACTGCTTTTTACCTAACATTTTTTTCCTGTTTATTTGTGTTCTCAAAACCGAATCAGACCCCTCTCTCCACTTCAGTGATCAGACCATTTAAAATCGAACTATTTTCATGCATATGAATCACGAGGCATAGTAACTGAAAAAATATATATTTTCCTATATGGAAATAACAGAGTTGTTGTTGAATGCAGACAATTAGTGTTTTCCTGTACTGCTAGATTACATGACCCACATCATAGAAGAAGATAAATACTGTGTGCTCATTCATTTAACATGTTGCAGCACCTACACTGGTGCAGGATTGGTGCTCTATCTAAGAATTTCATTTTGCTAATGCTTGCTTTTTCAATAAGTTGTAGGTGGAAGGGAAGAGCAAGGGGGGAAAAAACAGACAATTAGTGTTTTCCTGTACTGCTAGATTACATGACCCACATCATAGAAGAAGATAAATACTGTGTGCTCATTCATTTAACATGTTGCAGCACCTACACTGGTGCAGGATTGGTGCTCTATCTAAGAATTTCATTTTGCTAATGCTTGCTTTATCAATAAGTTGTAGGGGGAAGGGAAGAAGCAAGGGGGAAAAAAAACCACAAAAAAGTTAGAAAGAGAGCTCTGGAAGTAGAGCTAAAATGAATTATTTGAGGACAAACATATTTCTAACTTCAGAAACTCTATCTTTCTTTTGAAATGTCCAAAGCAAATGGTGTATTGATTTTTGCAGCATTCTCTGCACTTTCCACTGATTGGTATCAGGGTTGTGAAGGCATCTGTTTAAGTGAGCTCAAAATTCTCCCCTACGTGTAAACAAAATCCACCGTTTTAATCAAATTTAATGTACTCTGGCCTATATGTGTCTTGTGAAAGTCAGAGTGGCCTATGGCAACGGAATTGAAAGCATACATTACAGAAACCCTCACCTTTCAGATCATTTGAAAGCAGAGATCTTCAGAGGTATTGTCTATATGTTCTTTTAAGTCACCTCTGAGGAGGCTACGGGGGCATGGAGAATGAGATTTGCATTTCAGAGCTGGAGCCAACATCAGGTTACAGAGATATGATGAATTAAAATACATCTATATCTGAAGGACAATGAGATCCTGTGGCACAGGAGTTCATTTCTTACAGTAAAAAGAGCAAGGATTTCAGGTACTCACATCTCAAGGTCCCATCTCAGAAGGTATCCGGTAAGGAGGAAAAATGCTGTTTGCATACTGATGAATTCTCCGGGTCCAAACTGAGCTGGGCCCTACTCCACACAAAATTGTTCCTGATCACACTCAAGCAGAATTTCTTAGTTTGCTCCTCGATTCAGGTCGTGCTAAGGTGATGTGCAGTTTTATGGACTATGCTTTACTAATCAATTTAATACTATGAGGACAATGTGTCAGTATAATTACTTTTAGTCCATTTATTAAAATGTAAAAAAAAAATATCTAGAATTTTTACCAGCAAAATCTATCTCTTGCCATGGACAGGAAAATGACCAAATATTGTCAACAGGATTATATAGGGAAGATCTGTGAAAAGAGTATTAAGCATTCATGTAAGGGAAAGAAATGTTGGAGTTAGTTCAAGAGTCATGAAATTATGGCATAGAATCGGGGCAAAGATACGCTTTGTGTATTTTTTAAAAATATAACTCAAGGCAAGACAGGTATGCTCACATTGGTCTCAGCTTTCTTATCTGTTAAATGTGGATGATAATATAACTGCTCAACCGTTGTCATGAGAAGCAGTTTGTAAATGCATAATTACTTTTTATGGTGATGTTTACTGTTATCTACACAAAATTTCGAGTAGTTAAATTTATTTTTATTAATCACTAAGCTAATCCTATGACCTTGTGATTACATGAGAGAATTGTGCTCCCATAATACCTCCCTTTCCCTAGCTATAGCTAACTAGCCATTTGGTACTTGTGGAGGAGCAGGCTAGTGACCAGGTAGTCTGCCCTGACAACACTTTAGCTCACAACTACCTCGCTGTCATGATAATAATTTAGTTGAGGCAGAAAAATAAAATTGAAAACAGCATTGCTTCTTCCCATTATCAAGGGGAATACAACAGCCACATCTTTATAAATCTGCTAACTAAAGGATACCACCACCTTTTAATTTAAGTGACGGCTTTTTCTATACTGCCTCCACTTTTCCATATGCACAGATTCAGGTGGATATACTCTAAATATGCCATAAAACACACATATGCATACATATTGTGCATATCAGTACAAACATATCTATGTCCATCAAGGTCACACATTTGTGTTATTTTGAACCACAATGATAAATCTCTGTGATGTGTATATTGTGGGGGACAGCTGAATTTTTTTAAAACTGACAGGCTCAGTAAATCTGACTGTAATTTTAACTTAGAGGTAGACTGGCCAAAAGAAAGAAATAAAAAAATGATAAAGGAAAGTAATGAAAAAAGAAATAGGAAACAATTAAAATATTTTTATATCATGATATTTACATTTTTCCATATTCTGCTCTGTGTCTCTCCAGTGGAATGTAAGCTAGACAAAGACATTAAGGGTATCTGAATTTATCTGTTCACTTCTATAAAATCATTATATATATGTACATATATATATATATATACACACACACATTACAACACCTTAGTGTATATATATATATATATATATATAATGATGTGTCATACATATATTATATATAGTCATACATATTATGTAAAGTATGTATATACTATATATAAACTCATATATATATACACATATATATATACACATATATACATATATATACATACACACAGTATATCCTCATTTATGCACTTGGCTTCTTTTTATTATAGCTATCTCTATAAATATCCATCTACTTCTCTAATATTAGGGCCTTGCACAGATAATACCTTTTTCAATTGTCCAATCCCAGAGGCTAGCACAATATCTTATATAGACCTTTCTATGCTTGAAGCCCTTGTTTTGAATCACTACATAATAATTGATTATTTGCAGAGAGGATTCATGCACAATGATAATACAGTGAGCACCTTTACCTGACTAGACTTTCAGTACCAAATTTGAGACTTGGGGACAGTGCTGGATCCATAACTGTCAAATGCCTTGATGAGATTTTTTGCTCAAGAAAGCCATTGCTCTTTTTATCTCTCTGCTTGATCAAACACTGTGGCAAAGTCTGGGCCTGAGCTCTCCCTGGCATCCATTTAAAGGTAAAATAAAGCACTTTGTTCAACATTTTCTAGGATGATTTTCTTTTCTTTTTTAAAAAATATTTACTGGAGGACTTTTTCTCCCTATTGATTTTCAGAAAGTGGAAGGGAGGGAGGAGGGAGAGGGAGGGAGGAGGGGGATGGGAAGATGGGGGAGAGGGAGGGAGGGGGAGAGAGAGAGAGAGGAGAGAGAGAGAGAGAGCGAGAGAGAGAGAGAGAGAGAGAGAGAGAGAGAGAGAGAGAGAATTGGTTGCTTCCAGCACATACCTAACCAGGGCCAGGATGGAACCACAACATGCCCTTGTTGGGGAATCAAACCCTTTGGCTCAGCGGCCCACACCCCAACCACTGAACCAAAACAGCCAGGGCTGATTTTACTTTTTTTGTTGTTTTTTAATCCTCATTTGAGGATATTTTTCCATTGATTTTTAGAGAGAGTGGAAGAGAGAGAGCAAGACTGGGAGAAACTTCGATGTGAGAGAAACACGTGGATTGGTTACCTCATGCGCACACCCTGACCAAGGCTCTGGCCCCTGAGAAGCCTGCAACTAAGCACATGCCCTTGACCAGAATCAAACTCAGGACCCTTTGGTCTGCAGGCCGACACTTTAGCCACTGAGCCAAACTGGCCAGGATGATTTTCCCTTTTAAGATAGAGATATAGAAATGCAGTTACTGACAAATTTTCCCAGCAAGAACAAGGAGACAGGATCATATCCATGCGATCTTCAACTTTTTATATCCCTCTCTCCTCAAGCCCACTCCCAAACACAGAGCTGATACATGGACTGAGCCGATGGGAGAGAAAGGTTTGATCAATCACAGAATAAATAATACACAGTAAATTAAAATAAGTGCTGATTTTCTAATGAGAAATATATTATTAAGATTACTGTAATTGGTATTACAAAATGCTAAGTTCCATGGTTCCTAATTAGTCATATAGTTCCTGGAATAAAAAGCAAGTTAAGATCCAATTTAATACTTTACATTTTAAAGTTCTGAGGATCTAGCTTTCTCAGTGGGATAGTCTTGTTAATGTATTAGACCATGCTTATCTGTATAAATTTCTCTTGATCCTATACAAAATTTTCTGCCAATTTATAAACATTGGGAATGAATGGTAAATGAGAAGGATTCAGCTATTCCACCAGAGGCATGATATCCCTGACTAAAAGGTCAGGTAGCTTTTATACATAAATAAAAACAAATCTCATTTATGACTTTTAATACTAAAGTGTTAGGACCTGCGTCTCATACATCTTTTTAATTTTAACTCTGCCAAGTATAGTTCTTAGACCAATCGATGGTTTTGAGTCACTCCTGTTGTAATAAACCACATCTTTTTCTGAGTCTTTACTCAGGCTGACTCTGTTTATTCTATGGTGACTAGTGTTCAGGTCTGGGAAAAAACTCTAAATTCTTCAGTATCTGTCTACACACTGAGCTACCTCCTTATTAGTTCACATATGCTCCTGCCTGGGACATTACTACTTGCTATCTCATTTCTAGTACTAATTACAAGCCTAAAACGCAACCCTTCTGCTTATCCATGATGGTTAGAGAAAAATGTTAGGGTTAAATACACAAAAACCCTATGAGGATAGGATGGCTTGCTTCTTGTTGTGTTGTTTTTGTTCTTACAAAATATTATCACCCTTTTACTGTCTCATTCACATACAACCAACTCATTCTTTTCAAATAAGTAGAACAACCCACGTTTATATTCGACACTTGACAACACTAGGACCAGTATGCCTGGCCTTGCCCTGGTGACTAGAAATAAAAAATGACAAGACAATTTCTTTGCTTTCAAAGACTTCACATTTCATAAATTTTCACTGAATTTTTAAATGGATTCCAGGATTCCCAAGGTCCAATCCAAATATAGAATTTCAGAAAGAACAAAAGCATGAGATATAAAGTTCTGACCCCATTTATATTTAGAGGTAGAAACAGTTTCAACCAATGCATTAAGAAAAAAATTACCTGAAATTTCTTTCAAATATTGCAACTCTTTTTTTTTCTCTTGTCATGCTCTGTTTTATGTAGACTAGAAAGAAGCACTTTTTCAGAAATGGCAGGACCAGAAGAAGTTGGAAAACTTTTTCTTGTTCTTAGAGTACTTTCTTTTGAGAGTTCAGAAAGAGGGCTGGGATATCAAATAAGTTGAATACTGAGGGTTCTAAAGGGGAAGGGGAAAGAATGCAGGAGAATGGTTTTGGGGAAAATGTGGTCTCTGACTATGACACACTGTTCAAGTAAAGGATACCTGCTAACATAATTGCTGGGAATAAATAAAATGAATCCTTAAACTCATTGTATACCTCTGAGTAGAGTTGAGTTTCTGTGATGCTAGATGCTTACATGTGTGTTATGTCATTTAGTCCTTGTAATGACCATTTGAAAGAAATAATTTTATTTCCAGTTTCACAAATGACATGCTCAATTAATATTTGACACGGGAGGCAATGACATACAAGTAAATAATGGTTTTGGGAAAATTGGACTGATACATGCAAAAAAACTGAAACTATAACACCAACTTACACCATATACAAAAATAAACTCAAAATGGATAAAGTACCTACATGTAAGACAGAAAACCATAAAAATCTTAGAAGAAGCCATAGGCAGCAAAATAGCAGATATTTGTCATAGCAATATATTTACTGATACAGATCCTAAGGCAATGGAAATTAAGGAGAAAATAAACAAATGGGACTACATCAAAATAAAAAGCTTCTGCACAGCAAAAGGAACCATCAACAAAACAACAAGAAAACCCACTACATGGGAGGACATATTTGCCAATGTTATCTCTGATAAGGGTTTAATCTCCAACATTTACAGGGAACTCATACAACTTAACAAAAGGAAGATAAACAATCTAATCAAAAAATGGGCAAAGGACCTAAATAGACACTGTTCAAAAGAGGACATAAAGGAAGTCCAAGAGTCAAATGAAAACATGTTCAAAGTCACTAATCATCCAAGAGACACAAATCAAAACAACAATGAAATACCACCTCACTTCTGTCAGAATGGCTATCATCAACAAATCAACAAATGACAAGTGCTAGAGAGGATGTGGAGAAAAAGGAACCTTTTTGCATTCTGGTGGGAATGCAGACTGGTGCAGCCACTGTGGATAAACTGATGAACAAAAATAGAACCAGAAACATTGAAGCTATGAACAGACTAGCAAACCTATGAGGGAAGGCAGGCGGGGTGGGGGGAGTAAGGGGGTAAGAGATCAACCAAAGGACTTGTATGCATGCATATGAGCATAACCAAAGGGCACAGAAAGAGGCGGTGTGAGGGCATGTACTGGTGGTGGGGGCCTCCAGGGAGAGGTCAATGAGGGGAAAAAGAGCCTGATGTAATGCTTTAAACAATAAAGAATTTGCATTTTTAAAAAAAGCAAATTGTTTTCCTAATATTGGTGAGGTTGTTGCTAGAATTGTCAATTGGTACAAACTTTCTGGGGTACATAGCGATACCTACCAAACATTTTTAAAAATATGTGTAGCAATTTTTACTTCTAAGAATTTATAATAGCCCTATCAGGTTAGCTCAGTTGGTTAGAGCATCATCTCGATATGCCACAATTGAGGGTTTGATCCCTGGTCAGTGCACATAGAAGAATCAAACAATGAATAAATAAATAAGTGGAAGTACAAATTGATGTTTTTCTCTCTTTCTCTCCCCCTTTCTCTCTGTTGCAAAAATCAATAAAACTAATTTGTTATAAAGAGGCAACTAAAAATGCTAACAAATATTAGTCATAGATATATTCATTAAATTTTTGTTTATAATTTGGGGGGGAAAAGTCAACCTAAATTTCAAACAATAAGATGTTGATTAAATACACTTTATAAAAATCCTAATAACAGGATGCTTGGTAGCTCTTAAACAGAATGCTATAAATGCAAAACTATCCACATACAATTACTAAGTTGATAATATAATGTTAAATGTAAAATCCATTATGTACCTGGAAACTTAACAAAGTTTATGAATATTGGCGAAACATAAATGAATATACACTATGATTTTCATGCTAGTTTCTTCGGATAGCAAAATTAAACTCCTCTTTTTCTATAGCCTTCCATTTGGAGGGGGTTAATTTTGATAAAGTTCTGATTAACAAATTACTCTATAGTGAGAGCCCACCAGAATCCTCCCAAATTCTTGACAGACTCCACCCAAGAGTTGTGTATAATACCTTATCTACAAAATAGAACCTAATCTAGTTGCAAAATAAAGTTAAAGATATCTCAATTATTTTTCTGGTGTTTTTATTAAGGAAAATCATCTAAGAAAAAGCAAATAAGTCTATTACCTTCTAAATGGGGCATATAGAGACACAGAAAAGAAAAGGTATGTCTTGGATAATGACTCTGGGCAGAAAAGTTGGATAAAAATCACAAATGAAAAGTAGAAGACTTGTAGAGACAATGAGAATAAATGAGTCTTGGTTATGCTAGGACATGAGAAACAATAGAGACAGAAACACAGATAACTCTGTATTGGTTGATCATTTTACATGGAGAATTTCTATGAGTAAGATCCAGTGATGTGTTTCTTAGTCCAGGTTTGCTTTCTAAAGTCAATTTCTATATTGGACTAAGAGCTGGCAGCTGCATCTATTGACAACCAGAGGAGGTTTAGTAGAAGTTTGAATGGGAAGGTACAAATCTTATCTGTCTGTGTAAGCTGATTTACATAGACTGATGTTCAGGTTGAGTAACCAGCCTTTTACTCATCTTCAGCCACATTTTTGGTAGTAGTTTAAGTAGCTTAAAGACGATCTATTTATTTTTATTCAATTTAATGACTTCCTTGGTTCATTTTCTCCTCAAGTACATAGATATGTCAAAGCAAAACATTGTTTTAGTGTGAGCTTGTGTCACTTTATATAACTGCATCTAACAAACCAATCCCGAGAGCCTGATTAAGGCAACAGGGTCTTCGGGTCAGGATTCTACATGTTACTGTTGACTAATTAAATGCCACACATAACAGCTAAGTTTCCTCTTTGTAGCTCCAGAACAATCACAAGTATATAATCTCCTAAATAATAATGATTCAATAAAAATGCATTCATATAAAATGCTTCTAAAATAGTTATCAACTTAAAGTAAAAAAA
>NW_006297819.1:1582851-1588047 GCF_000327345.1 Myotis davidii | reverse complement strand
TATATAATCTATCTATCTATCTATCTATCTATCTATCTATCTATCTATCTATCTATCTGATTGACTGCCACCTTCACATGTAAAGATAAATTGCTCTTTGCCTTAACCCCCAGGAGCAGTTCATCCTTGTACAGGAGCTGTGCTTAAATTTGTACCTGCCACTATTGATGGCCACTGCCAAATGAATTACTAGGTTGGTATCTTAGCAGAGAAGGAGGCACAGGTTTTCCTTCATCATCTAATCAATCTCTAAAGGCAGCTTTCAGAGCCAATGTTTCTTCTGCCTGTACTGTACCCCACCCCCTGCACCTGTGCCGTGACCCCTCCCCCAGTGAGAATGCCTCAGGTCACCTGGTATAGGCTAACATGCCACGCCAAGCATCAGAGACCTCTGACTCATCTCTTATTATGTGATAGTGATGGATGGATGAATAAAGTGAATTTATAGACAAAAATGCTGGGGTCCTTTGACTTTATGATTTATGTGCCCCTCTTTCTGTATAGCATTTGCAGTTAGCAAGAAAGCAGGATTATCAGAATCATTGTTTCTTCACTCATAACACTCTATAAGCGCTGCCATGTATATAGATGTTTCTATAACTCATTTATTTATTAATTTAGAAAGTAGTTTTGCTCAAAAGCTGAAGAGGTGATCTTTGTGACCAAGGGGCTTTTAGTAGAGCATGAGGAAATACTAGATGATAGTTGAAGGACCGGTGCAAAGTGCTGCAGAAATTTATAATGAAGCAAACATAGGACATTTGAACTGAAAACAATTTAGGAAATGTTACTTTCAATAATAGACTTTATTATGGGTGCCTATCTCTTTTGCTTTCATGTGTCAAATAGAAACCCATAGCATGGGACACACGCCTTAGTAAACAGGCTGTCAGAGCTGCGCTTCCCAGACAGTGTTCCACAGCGCTCCTGCGAGGGGCCGTCCCAAAGGATCCCAGGGCCACTACACTGGGGAATGCACCATGATCCATCTCCTTCCACATAGAGAGCCCCTGTGCCCATCAGCATAATCAAGACTCTGGAATCTTAAAATTAACACACACACACACAGACACACACACACACACACACACACAACACAGCAAAAACAACAACAATAATAACAACAAAACACGAACAAAACATCACAAAGAACCATTAAATAAACTTTAATTTTTTAGAGTAAATGCATATTACTATTGCTCTTTAGAAGTACTATTTACTCACTTGTTTATTTATTGAATTTCTTGCCATTTCCACATGTCATTATAGTGGTGATTCCTTGTGCATTTTGGGGGTGGAGGGGAGATAAAGTGCTAAAATCTTGGAAATGCAAGCTGGATGAATTTGGAATGTACTATTGGGATACTTCACAATAGGATTTTTAATTTTCCTTTTATAGCAATCTGTTGTGAGTGAGTTCTGCAGAGTGATAACTGAGCAGCATGTATGTTAAGGGGAGCTTTTCACTAAATATTTGGCAGGCATGAGACTTCACAGTTTGTATTTGTTTTATTATTTTTATTTTTATTATTTTCCATTACTTTTCTATAAATGTAATATAGAAAAAATGTTATTTTTATTTTTTTAATTTTTAAATTTGATTTTAGAGAGGGAGGGAGAGGAGAGAGAGAGAGAGAGAGAGAGAGAGAGAGAGAGAGAGAGAGAGAGAAGAGAAACATCGATGTGAGAAACATTGATCAGTTTGCCTCCTGCACATGCCTAACTGGGGATCAAATATGAAACCCATGTGCACAGAACAATGCTGCAACCAACTGAGCCACACTGGCCAAGGCAAGAGACATTTTTCTATCCATCACTTTCACAATCTGCCATCTGCCTGGGAAATATAAGTGTTCCCCTGTACTTTGTCCTTGACCCCTTCTTGTTTGCATTTTTACCTAAGAAGCTTCATTTTCTCCCAACGCTTCTTTTAGGAGCCTCAGGCCTGGGACATTTTATCACAAACCCTACATACCAGTGACCAGGAGTAGGGCAGCTCATAGCAACATGAATACATTTCTGTGCTTTTGTCTGAGCCTGAGGTTTCTCATCACCTGTCAAAATAGTTTTGATCTTTCAAGGTCCACAGAGCCATATCACGTGGTTAAGAATGCGGGCTCCACCCCTGGCCAGGTAGCTCAGTTAGCTGGAGCATCGTCCCTTATACCAGAAGTTAGTGGGTTCAATTCCCAGTCAGGCACATATCCTGGTTGCAGATTCCATCCCTGGTTGTGGTACGTGCAGGAAGTAATTGAATGTGGGGTTCAAGCCAGACTGGATTCAAATCCAGGCTCCATCATTTAAAGTTGCAAAATCTTAAACAAGATACTTAACTATCTGTATTGTAGTTTCCCCATAGGTAAAATGAAAATACTAAGAATTTGGACCTCACAGGAGTATTCTAAGGATTAGGTTTGAAGAATATTTAGTACTTGATTAGAATTCAGTAATATTTAACACAAATGAAAACATACTTCCAAAAAGCTTTCTTTGATAAACTTAGTAGAGTTCATTGTTCTTCTTTAGTAATCCCTTGGCAAATTAATCCAACTTCTTAATTCACTGACAACATTGTGTGTTCTACTACCTGCATCTTCATTGTCATAAATTCTCTGCTGTGAACTCACTAAGGCAAGGGACTGTCTTATTCATTTTTTAGTTCTCCTACTGAATAACTAGTCTTAGCTGGCTTTCTATATGTGTGTTTTGATTTGAAAAATGGAAACTGAGGTACAAGTGAAAAATAGGTGAAACACAATTAAATATGCAGAAGAACAATGTGATTTAGAAGAGAACATTTCTGAATACATCAGTGTTATCTTGTGATGTGGACTTGACCCTGTCATCTAGGAAGGCCTTAGCACAGGTAACTTAATGAAGTGTTAGGTGAGAAGCTGTTCCATCCTCTATTAAGAGTGCAGTGTCTAAATGAGTTTAATTACCATGCAAATTACTATGAGCTCATATGCCCAAGGCTTAAAACATATCAGATGGCAGGTATAAGAGAAATTCAGTAAGCTCTGCCTCTCCTTGCACTAATGTGTCTTTGTAAAAAGGGAGAAAGAAAATTCTTTCTGTACCAAGATTGAAGTACTACAATTCTCAGTGAATTTTGGCTAAATTAGTAAAATCACAGAAGCTGGCAAAAATTGTAGTAGGCTATGAAGAATTTATTTTTAGCACATCACTAAAAATATTTATTAACCTTTTGTTCTTTTTCTTCTAAAACTTATGGCAAATGACTAAATATCCAAGTCCTGATTTGCATGGCCACGCATGCTTAGAAAAAGACATACATATATCAGATCTAAATTCTAGGTCAACTTACTGGATATGTAATCTTGGGCAAGTCATTTAGCATCTTGGAGTTTCAAATTTCTCTTTTATAATAAAGACTGATACTAGTAATGAGGTTAAAATGTGGACTAACTGAATTTAAGTTTTTTATAAAAAATTCATATAAACATCCTATATAATAAAAGTCTAATATGCTAAGTGTCCGGTCATTCATTCAACCAATCAAAGAGTAATATGCTAATGATATGCTAAGGCCACTCAACCACTAGCTATGACGTGCACTGAATGCCAGGGGGCAGATGTTCCAAGCAGTAGATTAGTTTGCTACTGGGGTCCAGCCAATCAGGACTGAGCGAGATGGGATTGACACACCCTGGAGCCCTCCCATGGCCCCTCTCTGGATGGCTAACTTTCTGCATCCCTACCAGGCCCTGATCATGCACCAGTGGGGTCCCTCAACCTGGCTTGTGCCCTCTCACAATCCAGGACCCCTCAGGGGATGTCAAAGAGCTGGTTTTAGCCCGATCCCACAGGCCAGGCCGAAGGTCCCCATCAGTGCACGGATTCATGCACTGGGCTTTAGTAGGTATTATAATTTAAGTACTTTTAAAAAAAAACAAAAAACAGAAGATATATTCTTGTTTTTCTTGGCTTTGATCCCTACAGGGAGTTTGAGTCTACATTAAGCACATTTTAAGACCAATTTAAAGTGTCATCTAACTAATAACATTACCCTGAACTTCAGAGATCTTGCATATACAGCCTGACACACAGAGCTGTATAAGCTGTAGGTGCTAAATAAATATGAGCAGGTGAGACTGAAATTTCATTACTAACACACAGGGCTGTATATCTTGTAGGTGCTAAATAAATATGTGCAGGTGAGAATGAAATTTCATAACCACACTTGTTTGAGCATCTTCCAAATACTGACCAAATTACAATGTAATGGGATATGACCATCTGTTTCTAGCAAATAAAATGACCTAATTAATTTAAAGTTTACAAGATTCCTAATCTATACAGGGCCAAGAATAAACTGCGGGAAAAGCACATGAATTCAAATTAGATTTCTAAGATTTTTTTTCAGCAAAATCTTCACCAAAATGTGCCTGGGATAAATCATATTTAATGCTTAATACCCCAAAGAGGCACACTCCTATAGCAGCTTTCAAAGTTTCGTACTGAAATCCTCAGCAAGGAATCTATATATATAAAAGCTTATGCAACCAAATGACTGGTCACCAGTCTCAATGATACACACTGACCACCAAGGGGAAGACACTCAATGCAGGAGCTGCCCCCTTGGGGTCAGTGCACTCCCACAGCCAACCTCCTGCAGCTGGCCAACCTCCCATGGTCCCTTCCCCCAGATGGCTGCCCCATTGGCCCTAATCGGGGTGGCTGGCCAACCTCCCACAGTCCCTCCCCCTGGCCGGCCAACCTCCCATGGTCCCTCCCCGGGCCAGCCCCGATGCCCTCGGTCAGGGCCAGCCAGTCAACCTCCCATAACCCTGATTGGCCCAATTGCCAGCCAGGCTTAGGGAGCCCATCCATGTATGAATTTGTACACCGGGCCTCTAGTATCTATATTAATAAAAGAGAAACATGGTAATTGGCGTATGACCGCTACCCTTCCCATTGGCTAATCAGCAAGATATGCAAATTAACTGGCAGCTGATGCAAACAGGAAGGCTTGCTTGCTTCAGTGACGGAGGACTCCAACATTCCCGCCTGACTTGCTGGCCTCTCAACTGCAACTCTAAGCAACTATGTTGCAAATAAAGAAGCTAAAAAAATCCCAGAAACCTGCTTTACTCAGCGAAGCTTCAACCAGCCGGACCGCAACATTATATCAAATACAGATGGTAAACAAAGGCCAGAAACCTGTTTCCACAA
>NW_006297819.1:1581731-1582457 GCF_000327345.1 Myotis davidii | reverse complement strand
CCGGCCGCCATCTGGGCCTTCTATCTGCGACCCGGGGTGGCAGGCGTCCCTGTGTGGGCCGGCCCACCCGGGCATCCCATGTGTGATCTGACCCGGGGCAGCTGCGCGGGGCAGCAGTGATCATGTGAGACTCGACCTGGGGCGGTGCCCCAACCCCCGGATCGGCCCTGCCATGTGCGTGACCCCGGGAGGTGGGGCGGGCACTGAGGGATCGGGCCTGCCATCTACCACCCGGAGAGTGGGCCTACTAAGCCAGCAGGTTATCTCTCAAGGGGTCCCAGACTGTGAGAGGGCACAGGCCGGGCTGAGGGACCCCCCCTTCCCCCGAGTGCACAAATTTTTGTGCACCGGGCCTCTAGTCCTATATAATAAAGAGGTAATATGCAAATTGACTGACACACCCTCACAAGAAAGCTTCCTATGACCAGGGCGGCAGGGGGTTAGTGAAGGATGACCAAACGACTAAATAGCAGGTTGTGTGGGGATACCAGGCTGGCATGGGGGCAGTTGGGGACGATTAGGCCGGCAGGGGGGGCAGTTAGGTGAGATCAGGTCAGTACCCAGTGGCAGTGAGGCACAATCAGGCAGACAGGGAGGGACAGGCCTAAACCAGCAGTTTGACACCCCCTAAGGGGTCCTGGATTGGAGAGGGTGTAGGCTGGGCTGAGGGGACCCCTCCCCGCCCATGCACAAATTTCATGTACCTGGCCTCTAGTATTATGTAAT
>NW_006297819.1:1575933-1581624 GCF_000327345.1 Myotis davidii | reverse complement strand
ATATAAAGGGTGGGATAACGTAGGTTTGCAGTTGTGAGTATGCAAAACACAGTTTATTTTTGTATTATTATGTACAAATTATTGAATTATTTTCCATATGAACAACTGTAAATCTACTTTTGTCTCACCCTTATTCTATCCTATACTACCTGGTGTGTTCTATTTCTTTTTTTTTTTTAATTTATTGAAGTGACATTGGTTAAAAGGATCATATAGGTTTCAGGTGTACATTTCTATGACATAAGGTTTGGAATGCTGTTCACAACATGTTGAAGGGTTGTGAACCATTATTTGGAAAGTACCATGTTATGGATCTGGCCCTGCGTGAATACACAACTATTTCATAGTTCATTTGCATATTTGGAGAGATGAGAAATCAGACTTCTGTGCTTGTGAAATGTGTCGTTCAAGGGATAAATGAGAGTTGTCAGCAGTAAAACAGTTACTTGCAGGTTACAAACCATTAGGAACTGTGACCGTCACTACAGAGGAGAGTTTTCAGTTGTGTTTCTGTTTTAATGGCTGTGGGCAGGGCCAAAGACCTGATGCTGTGCTTCATTGTCTCCTTCTCCTGATGGAAAAACAGGCTTATGTAGGTAAAGGAATGCTAACACAGTGAGCCCAATAATTTGATTCAGTGGAATATATGGAACTCTTTTCCATTTAATTGAGACTAATGGGTAAAACTTAAAAGGCATTAAATAGGTTTTCATTTTTTTTTTTAATTTAAAGAACTCTTTTGTTGTTGTTTTGGACTTTTAATCTGAAGGCATCCAACTGAGGAATGCACTGTCTTATGACCCAGTGAGATGGGTGTGTTTCTCGCTGGGCTATATTCAAGCCCTACCTGAAAAAAAGATTTACAAGTGCTCTTATCGAAAAGGTGAGGTGGGCCAGTCAGTGAGGGAAGGAACACCCACGCCTGTGCTGAATCCAATGTTGTAGTCACACATTGCTATTGAGCACTTTAAACATGGCTAGTGTGACTGAGGAATTAAACTTTTAATTTTAAATTTTAATTCATATAAATTTAAATAGCCACATATAACTCGTGGTTAACTTACCGGACTGCATAGATCTGAAGGAAACAATGTGTTATCTGATAAAGTAAATATGACAATTGATAATACCTTAGGTTATCATAATTCATAATGCATCCTAAATATGAAACATATTAGAGTTCATGAAAAGCAGCAAATACAGAATCAGTGTGTTACAAATAGGACAGTTTTGAGACTATGAACACACTTACTACCAACTCTAAGTTTGGGTTTTGATGCCTCTCAGATGACAAATAGGTTTCTCCCAGTTCTCCTGTAGAGACTGCTGACCTCACTGACTCTTATTAGTGTTTTTCAAGAAGTCATGCTCTAAATTTCAGCTTATGCTTGCAGATCAAATTTAAGATACTGATAAAAAAACTCTGCTAGTCCTTTGAAAATGGGGCTGTTTTTCCTTTTGTATTGATACAAGAAATTAAGATGAAATATTTTTGTAAATTGGGTCATGAGATAGCAGAGTGATGACACTCTTCTTATAGGTTCATTTAATCTTACAAACAACATAAATATGAAACTGAAAAATATAACTATATTAAATTTATTTGTCATAAGGAAAACATGGTAAAACAATTGCCCTTTTAATAATAGTCTGTTTGCATCTGAATTCCCTCTATATCCTAAGAAGCTCTTTATTATATTACATTTCTATCGACTTAAAAGGAGAACCCACACCAGATACAAAAAGCAGTTTGTGATATGCCAAGCATAGAGGTGAATGGACAAGGATAAACTATCTGCTTTAGAAATAAAATCTAGCCCTTTAAAAACAAGGCTGAACAAGGACAAACAACCAAATTGAACTAAGGCGTTGTTCTGTTCTTGATATTCAGAGGAGGGCTGTAGAAAACCTTAGAAGACACCTGCCAGGGCATTTCAGCACCTCTTTTTATTTATGGAAACAAATCACTAACAGAAACTTTGACTTCGTGTCTCTGAACCCCCAACTAGAGACTCCCTCAGCTAGATACTTTCAGTCACTTTTCTGGGAAGTGAAAAGTTATGCCTGGATTAGTCAGCACTGGGACTTGAGCAGTCAAGGGAGAGGTTATTCCTTAACAGGTGGTACAGGAGTGGATTTTGAGGAACTTCTGAGAATTATGGATTTTACATATGTGGGCATGCTCAACTGAGAGATAAATTGGGCCAAATCAACTGAGGACTAGGAAATGTGGTTGACCTCTGAGAAGGAACAAGTTCATGCTGAGATAGTGTGTGTGTACTTGACCTCCTCGAGCAACAAAACAGGTCATGATATTTATAAACATTTGAATGAAGAGGTAGAGAATGCCATACAACTCCCATCAAGGTGAACTAGAGAAAGAAATGTAGCAGTTTTCTTGGAATTAAAAAAAAAAAAAAAAAGCTAGCCTCCAAGCAATTATTGTGTATCTATTCCAGAGAAAGCAGAACAAAGCAAAGATTAGCTTGGACTGTAGAAAAGGCAAGAAGTTGCTTGAGTACTCAGCACTGCCAAAGATATAGTATCTGTGCCCAGAACTTGCCCAATTTCCATTATTTCCATTATAGAAGAAGGTTTAAAAGCTGAAGCCTGTCACCATATCACCTAGGTTCTAACTCATACCATTAAAAAACAAACAAATAGAAAACCTTGGGCAACTTATGAATATCTCTGTGATTTGGTTGTATTCTATTTAAATGAGTATAAGAATCTACCATTAGTGTTGCTGTGAAAATAATTGAGTTAATATATGTCAAGCACTTGGGAAAGTGCTGGGCCAATAGTTAGTTCTCAGTAAATAGGTATACTTACCACCTTGAAGTTGGATATATAGTTTATGTCAATATACGTACATGTGACTCATGCAACTAATTATCTCTGTTGTGAGTTTATAGATATTAAGCAACTTATTGCCTCTTATAGGATCGGCTGATAAGGAGGATGCACTAGGCAGACTGAATTTACTATTCTGGTCTTGTAAAACTTTAAATTTATAACTTGGCATTTTGGCTGACAGTTCAGTCTTTTTTTGAGTTTTAATACCGTTAGTCAGTTTTGTAAATCCAATCAGATTTGGACACTGATAAGATTGACATTTGGACCATGGAGGCTGAAAGCTAGACTCAGAGCCTTGACTCTTTCACTAAAGATAGGTGAACTGTAAGGTCTTCTGGCAAACAGCTAAAAAGCCATGTCCTGAAACCTACCATCCATCTTCTTTCAAATGTCAGTAATTGACAAGCAAGATCTTCCTAGATGCCAAGTATTTTGGAATTCCTCGATGAAAAAAAAAAGTAAAATAATAAAAATAATAGAATATCTTAGAGATAGACTTGCAGGACAGGTTTCTTTTAAACAAGTTATATGACCCATCACTAAGAAAGGTCCCATCTTGCCTAATGCCAAGAATGAATGAATGTACATAAAGATGCTGATTTTTAGCCCAATCATACCAAATTCCTGATTCAAATAAACCCATTAGTGTGCTGAGTTAGTATTTGCCTTTTACTGGTAAAGGGCCATAATGCTGCCTTTCCAGTAACTAATAGTTCCCCTCAACTCTATCTATGAACAAAGAATAACCTATGTTCCTAGAGAGTGGTCCTTGAACTTTGTGCTGTAGACTTTTTTAAAAATGAAAACAAAAATAGCAATTAATTTCTTTTGCAGATTTAGAGTTAAATAGTTATGTTGCCACTTTCAGGGGAAAAAATCACATTTTACATATCATCCCCTATGAGGTATAGTTTAAAAAATTCCATGGTCTCAAATGTAATTTTTAAAATTGTCTTGGGCTTCATGCTATCAGACCATGGAACTTCCTCAGCTGCATCCCCCAACCCCCTTAAAATTTCCTGGAAATATGTTGATATTGGGGAGGCTCTCACAGGATTCTGGGCCAAGGACTATACTGTGGCCCCTAAGTATCAAGGTTCTGTTTATGTTGTCTCTGTCTGTGTGTGAGTTGATTTTAATAACTCAAGTCCAGTTACAATGGAATATAATGGAGCTATGATAAGGCTGCCAGAGAGGAATTCCACAGAGACTCCACAACTAAGGCAGCAAGAGCAGCAGCCTCTCTGGCAAAAAGGTGAGACTTGCCAACCTTCTGCCTGGCGGTGCCACACCAGTGTTCTGAACATTAAGCTGAGTTTACTGCCTCCCCTGTGACTATGCCAGTCACATTTGAGAACATCTGCCGCAGCCTTAATGACAGAGCCTATGGGAAGCTAATGAGCACCCCTTACACCTGTGCGGCTTTACCAGACAGCTGTTTCCCTCTTCTCAACCTTTTTTCTCAATCCTCCCCCTCATGTGTGCTCAGTGCCTCATCTTCCCCATAGGATACAGCCCAACTCTCAGACTGGCTCTGTGCTTTTGTTAGGATTTCATTTATCTCCATTTACATGGCACTTAAAGGCAGTGGAGATAAAACACACAATGTCTTTCAGTTTGCTCAAGTTTCATCATTGCTATAAAAAGGTGAGTGTTGGAGACTGAGATAGTCAATCAGAAGAATGAATGATTTAAAAGATAAGGGAACAAGGAAAAAGAAATTGAGAAGAGTTGTTTTCCTTTTCTTGCTGACAACTCTCAGACATGAATAAGGCAATACACAAAGCCATGGTATACACTTCAGTTTCCCTATGTATAGAATCACTTTGGTCAAAGCATTTTCTGATTGAGAGCTGCCCAGTGGGAAAGCTAAACAAGAAATCTCTCTCTCTCTCTCTCTCTCTCTCACACACACACACACACACACACACACACACACACACACACACGTGAGCACCCCCTCCCCAACCCAGCACTCCTTAATAAAACTACTTTAAAAGATTTTGGAATTCTGATTACATTAAAACTGAACAATTTTAATATGATATATGATAGAATCTTAATAACTGTGTAACCTTTGGCAAGTCATTTAACTTCCCTGAATTTTCATTTTCTAGTTTGTAAAATGATGATAATGTTATGGATTTGATTAGGTCATAAGAAATAAATTATATACTTTATATAGAAAATCACATAGTACAAACCAAGTGCTTGGTAATTATTATTATTATTGTTGTTGTTGTTGTTATTATTATTGTCCCATAAAGCCCATTTCTACTGGCTTTACTATAGTCATTGAAAGATAATTTGTTCTTGCTACAAATGTTCTCTGAATAAATCATTCTTTTCATGACAGAAGGGAAGTAATATCCCCACCTTAATGAGAAAGAAGCTTAAAATAATTATCTCATTTTTGAGGTAATAAAAATCTACTAGCTGGAATTTTAGAGATATATGACTAACAAAATGTGGGATTTTTGTGGACATTCATTTTAGTCAGTTCACAAGTCAGAAATAAGAATTACATATTTTGTGATAAATGAAAGCCACGTGGCATGAGAAAACTGAGTATACCAAAAGTTCATGTTAAAAAAATCATGCCTTATGTCTCTAGACCTGCACTGTCGAATATGTAACCAATAGCCACATGTATCTACAGAAAACTTGAAAGATAGCATCTCAAAATCAAAATATACAGTAGGTATAAAATCATACTGCATGTTTTAAAACTTAGTAGCTAACAATAATGTTAAGTATGTTAGCAATAATTTTATATTGATTATAGGTTGAGATAATATATTGGATCTATTGCATTAAATAAATATATATTATTTG
>NW_006297819.1:1565257-1574381 GCF_000327345.1 Myotis davidii | reverse complement strand
GCTGAATGGATCTTGATGGTCCAAATCCAACAGGGCATCTCTTTCAAGAGTGCCTTTCAAAGGCTTCACTGTCCTGGAGGACAAAGTTGTGGCATTAGATGGGGATGTTTGCAATTAGGTTCCACCTTCGTTTTGCTGTCCAAGCCAGCAGGGCAAGCACCTCTGTTACAGAGGGCAGCATGCGCTCACATAGAGATGCAAAGTGCACTACATGCAGTGCTCAGTGATGAGAAAGTAATTCCTGGTCCAGAGGAGAGCCTTATGGAAACACTTGGGTGGATATGTTCAGGCATAACAATTAAGCTTATTCCCCCAAATCTAAATTTTCTACTCTAATACCTACAAAGAAACTATAGTGCTAAGTATTGAGAACTTTAGTCCAATTTTCCAGGTAAGACAGAATCCAAACTGTATGTCAGACATTGTGAACATAAACAATAATAATCCACTAAGTTCCAGGCAGCATTCCAAGAATTTTCCATGAATTAGCCATTAAGTCCTCAATCCAGGTATTACTAGCTCCCTCCCTCCCTTTGCAGGTGATCAAAGAAAATTATAGAGAAATGAAGTAACTTGCCCACGGTTACAAATTGAATGTGTGAGCTGGTATTTGATCTTAAGCAATGCACTAGAGAGAACTATGACTTAAAATCATGAATCTGTAACTTTCATATCCCAAGACCAGTTTTAGGACAGAGTTAGGTTCAGGACTCCTCTAGAAACTACTGAGAAAGAGTACCACTCTCTCTTTCCCACTTTGGCTGCTGAATGTGTAGGATGTAACTGAAACTTCTCAATCATCTTGGCACTGGAAGTGGTGAGCCTGAGATAAAGAGGTCCTGCGTGTGCCTGAATTCAGCTGTGCCTACAAAAGAAATACACTCCTTTCTCTAATAAGCCAAGTTGAGTTTTATCCTGTCACTTAAAAACAAGTCATAAATGAGTGAACAAATAAGCAATGGACTTAAATCTTCTAAAGCTTAACCAGGTATCTTGCACATATTAGGGATTCAATAAAAGTACTTTCCATTTTTCCTTACATGATTTTTCAGGAGCAAGAATTATATTTCATGTTTCTCTATCTTTTTTCATAGTGCCTAGAAAAGGACTGAAAACATATTTTAAAAATTGAATACATACTGACAAATCAACTGACAGGTTGAGAAATTAGACAGTAAAAATGTGCCCACTCATCATTTCCACTTCTGGCTCCTAGCGGGAGCCAGAGAAGAAAAGTGCTCTCAGCATGGCTCATAGGGGAAACTCTCCCAACAGGATTGTACAGATTGGACTTGACACATAGACGTAAACGTGCCAGACTCACCCCAGGGCCACCTGGTTAACCAATGGGCCAGGAAGCATCTCCAGAAGAAAGACTTAAGGGAGCCAGGGAAGTGGGAAGCAGTTCACTGAAGTTCCTGGCATCTGCCTGAGGGCACAGCTGGAGATATTAATAATCATTTCTCTCATCAGACCGCCGAAAATGAGTGCAGAGCGAGAGAGGAAAAAACAAGTGTTTTGCAGCCTCCTGTTTGAATTAATTTCTTCTGACAACTGCTGATTTGGGTTTGTGATTTGATCCTCCATATGTCTAGCTCTATTGGTCAATTAAGTGTAGTGGGTGATTGGGGGAAGCAGGGATGCTCAGCTTGATGATGGGAGGAGGCATCACACAACATTTAGAACATGCAAAGCAGCCCAGTGAGCTTAGCTAAAATAGGGCCAAGCCAAGCAAGGCTAGAGCCCAATGCTGGCGGGAGGGTCAGGGGAGGTTACTGAAACTCAGCTCTCAGTGCACAAATCAAGGAAGCTGGATGTCAGATTTAGCTTCTTCTGAGCAATAAACAGAGGCTGGAGAATTATGTCAGGAATCTAAGACTGGTGCAAAAGTCAGCACCCCATCTACCAGTTCACATCTTCTCTTTGAGATTGTCCAATTAATAAATCACTTTTGATTAAATGTTATAAAATTAAAAGCAGGAAATAAAGTTGTAGTTAACTCAGTTCAAGATGTACGTTTAAAGAGATCATCTAAAATAGAGTCAAGAAATGGGGCAGGAGAACACGCTAGAGCAGCGGTTCTCAACCTGTGGGCCGCGACCCCTTTGGCGGTCAAACGACCCTTTCACTTGGGTTGCCTAAGGCCATCCTGCATATCAGATATTTTTTTTAAATATTTTCTTAATTTTTTACAGAGAGGAAGGGAGAGAGGTAAGGTTGAGAACCACTGCGTTAGAGGCAAAAAACAGAGATGCAGTATAGCATGCACATTACAAGGCAGAAAACACTCAGGAACTGTGAGTTCTAGTCCTACCTCTGCTAAGGGCTTGTTGGTTACTTTGCAGCAAGATGTTTTTTCCATCATCGTCACTTTCCCATTTTCAAGGAGGCTGATGGAGGCAGAGGCACTTTTGTAGTCTTACAAATACACAATCAAACTTTATCTAACAGTTCAAAAGGATGTTCTGACTGAAATGACAGCCTAGGATCTTTTATGAATTTAATACTGAAGTACCTCATCTGACTAGTAAAAAGAATAGCTAATAAAATGACTATACACCATTTTAGAAAAAAAAGTTATGTATCAATGCATAAAATCATCATAGCAGGCAACAAGCTCATTTCACAGTCACATCATGTCAAGAAGCAGCTATGATTTCCAGGATGTAGTCACAGACGTCTAAGACCATAGTACTCTGGGTTTTGTATTATTATTCTGAATAAATTCTGGTTTAACATTGATTCCCAGTAATTACCTAAACTCTGAAAGAAAGGGAGAAGGCTGATATTTGAATAACAAATACTTACAATTTATGAAGTAATACAGAAATGTTTCAGTTGTTAAAATTAAATGTAAAAGCATAACCAGTATCAAAACTAGGTAGGTGTTCTCTTACTTGATAGAATAACCATAGGGATTTTTAACATTTTAAAGGAAAGGCTAATGGAAAACCAAAGGCTGCATTCTAGTCTCTATTCTATCAAACATATGTGTTATGATTAATGATCTGTTTGCATCATCCTTTCCTAATAGCATTTTAAGGAGTAAAGCTAAGGCATAAGAGAAACAAGGTACACAACAAACTTTAAATCTTGTTGAACAAGTCAACAAAGGAAAACCTAGCACGGGCAAATATACACCTTTTCACATTGGTCCACCGCTTTTCCATAATAACCAACCCATGAGTGCAATTTTACAGTATTACATCTTAGTCATTGTAATGGACTACATGCCTCATTAGGATTCAACAATGTGTTGATGCTGCCAAAAATACCCATGCATTCTCAAGCTTAATATAAGCAGAATTGCTTGAACAGGGTGGTTATATATCAGCTCCAGTTCATGATTATCATTGCATAGATCAAATATATATTTTTTTTATCTCTAGTCCCTACACTTAAAGATGTTGACATATTTTAGGTCAAGTGAAGAGCATCTAGAATTGTAGAGAGCACAGGAACACTGTCAGATAAAAAAAATGGAGGAAGTGAATCATGGGAGTTGATGTTGGAGGCAAACAGTGGCAAGGTAATCAGGTTAACTATTGTAAAGGATTTTTAATGGGGAAAGATTTAGACTTATTCTCAGTGGATCAACAAGAAAAATCAATGGGTAGATATTTCAAAGATATAGACTTTGACCCAAATAAAGAGATCTTTTAACAATTAGAATAATGTTCCTAATAAATAGTGAGTTCTCTGACATTAGATGGGGCTCAAAGACTATCCAAAAACACACACTGTAAAAGAGATTTGTGTGCCAATTAAGCATCTGGACTAAATGACTTTGGTGATCACATATAATTCTACAACTCCTTGATTCTATCACAATAGAAGAATTAAATAACTATTTATTGCATGTCCAGGAAAACATGCTAAATATTGTGATATATAATTCTCCTGGTTAATTATTATGATGGGAAGTATAGCATTCATAGAGTTAAATATAAATAAATTTTATAAGTATATGGTAGAATGAATAAAATATAGACAAAGGAATTTACTATTCCATTTTACTGTAACCTGAGGTAAGTGTATTTAGAATAATTCCAAGTTTTGATACATTGGCCAAGACACCCCCAATTTCACAAAGCACTAAAAGTTATGGAATAAATAGATGGGATCAAACTTGACAATCACGGTTAACTTTACTGTGTAGATTTTCTATGTGTTGGCACAAATTATCTCATGTTGAATTGATTCTTGCAAGACTCTCCAAGGTAATCAGATTTTGCATTAATATTTTTCTTACCCAAAGGGGTTGAATTACAAATTCACTCACAGCTCTCACTTCATAAGTAAAATCAGGACTTTAACTCAAGTCATTTAAAAGTTTTGAAAAATCATATCATTGTGTTTTTTTTTTAATTTTATTTTTTATTACAAAGGGTATTACATATGTGTCCATTTTTCCCCCCGCCCTAGACAGTCCCCTAGCCTCCCCTATTCCCCAGTGTCTTATGTCCATTGGTTATGCTTATATGCATGCATACAAGTCCTTTGGTTGATCTCTTACCCCCCTACCTCCCGCCTCCGAACCCTCCCCGGCCTTCCTGATATCATTGTGTTTTTTAATGTTCTCTCTCTCTCTCTCTCTCTCTCTCTCTCTCTCTCTCTCTCCTCTTCTTTTTCCCCTCTCCCCTTCCTTCCCTCCCTCCCTCATTCCCTACCTCTCTACTTTCCCTGCAGAGCAATATCCCCTTTATCTATGTAAATCAGTTAGACTTCTACCTGGGACACAGATCAAATGTTGTAAGTTAAATAAAACCAAAGAAATTTTTCATGTTTTCTTGAAGGAAATCTGACTCTGGGTCTCCTTTATTAAAAAGCTATGTGCATTCACCTTTCAAGAGGAAAAAGCCAGTCAAAACCTTCATAGACTAAACAAAATTTTTCCCTAATAATTAGCTTAGCCTCACTTACATGTGAATCACAGGACTATATTTATAATAGTAAATAAAGCCCCATATACCTATCATTCCATTTCTGTCTGTCATGCTGCCCCAAACCAAACAGAAGTCAGGTACTGATTGGCTGTATACAGAGTACATTGTGCAATCCCTTGTACTATGATACTACCACCACTGAAGCAGGCCTTCAAAATTGTCCCTGTCACTTTAAATATAATAGACAATAAATCATCCCTCAGAGGCAGCCCCTAAAGAAAACAGGGAAAAAATAGAAATAGCATTTAAAAGCCCTTTTCTATTACAATACCTCTAGGGAGCTTTCAAAATTGGAGCTCTTTTAAAGTGACTTTTATGCTTTGGGGGCTTTTAAAAATGCTTCTAGAATTAACCTTGCAATTCTAGGGCCAAATCTTCCATTAGATCCCTTAATTTGAGGTCTTTGTTATACAAGTCCTATTTGCTCATCTTCTCTGTGCCTCTGTCCTTGGTATCCTATTACCAATCAACCCACTTTCTCAGTTTTGTATATGTTCTATGTATTTTTCCTTCCTGCCTCTTCATCTTTCTGCCAGTTTTTCTTACTAGGTCTTTTTTCATATCTTCCTTTTCTTTTTTATTCATTGAATCTACTTTTAGTTACGCTCCTCTGAGGTACTCTTTGGTCTTTTGTACCTTAGACACAGATAATCCTAATTAGGTGACCATGAAGATGATCTAGAATTTTCCAGCTGGTGGAATGCTGCCACCTTTCTCCTTCATAGCATAATATTTCAGGGCACAGCTGAACCCCATCCATCCCTTTTTCATAAGTCTCGCTCTCTCTTGTACTTCTCGCCCTTTCTAGTTGATAAAAGAAGAATATCAGCAAAACAAAGAAATCTGAATTGTTTTAATTTGGAAAAAAAACCTTAAAATCCTGAAAAGAGTAGATAATAGATATAATCATAAAACATAGGCTAATATGAAGGGACAGAGTTTACTTTAAGAAGAGTGATCTAAAGTCACAGCCCAACTATTGTGTGACCAGTACTCAGACATAATGATTCATGTCCATATAATATTACATGGCCCAATAAAACAATATGACTCAATGGTCTTTAAAATTTTATGCTGAATAAAACACTTTTTTCTTAATATTGAAAAAAAATGCTTATGAGGTAAATAATAGGACAACTGCTTCTAGACATGAGTACTACATGTCTTCTTAGACCCCCCCACTCTATAAAGAAAGGGAGGAGAAATCCAAGTTGATATGAGATGGAATCTTTTGATAAATTGGAAAGGCTGAAGTATGAAGCAAAAAGCAGTAAAAAAAAAAGTCATCTGACATTTTTTGGATTTATAGACTTCCCAGACTCCTTACTGGTCATTCATCTCATCTGGCCTGCCATAGTTGCTCCAGCCACCCTCTGGGTGAGTGCTTATTACCAACAAGGTAGCAATCAAATTATTGTAGGGAATTTTTCACGTGAGATAAATAAAAGCTGTCTGTGCATGTGTCTCATTGTGCTTTCACTGGAGCATAAGTCTCAGGGAATGTTCTGCAGACCAGCAGTGTGTTCAACACTGCATGCGCAGTCCCTGTGCAGCCACTGGGAAATGCTATCATGCTATCGTACACTCAGCACTCACCCATAGCCAAGGCATTCTTAGTTTAAGTGAAACACATCATTCTTTGAAACCTTTTGGAAAGCCTAGATGAGGTACTTACCTAAAAGAAGATCCGGTTATGAGAACCATTTCGGAATTTTGAAGGTTGTCAGGATTGTTAAACCAAGGAATTAAATGGAGAAAAATAATTCGGAAGGAAAATTACACGTTTGCATAAATGATTTCCACTACTGAGAGAGAAATGACCAGCAGATCACAGTCATTAAAAATGATTCATATGGGTGGGGGAGGTAGAAAAGAGTGAAAGGGGCATAAATGGTGATGGAAGGAGACTTGGGATGGTGAACAGACAACATAATGTACAGATGATGTATGATAGAATTGTATAGATGAAACCTATATAATTTTATTAACCAATGTCATCCCAAGAAATTCAATGAAAAGAAACCTTAAAAAAATGACCCATTGGCGGACAGCAAATTACCTACTGGGGAATGAAAGCTGGAAAAAAAATCAAAGTGGTGGAGGTCATGTTTTATTTCACTTGTAGCGCTTTTCAAATTCAGTCCTAACCAAACCTGATTAAAGTAAATTCCTTTTTTACAGCCTGTGGAGTCTATAAGATTATGGTGTTAATGGAAGTGCGATTCGATCCGTCAGTAATGGTGCATGTCGGGACCCTGGCGCCTCTGACAAGTCCATTTTTTAAGACGTATTTATTGTTTTTTCCCCTCCCTTCTGTTCTCCGCATTGCGGGGTTTAATTGAACAGTTTAAAGTGATTCTTCTTCAAGGCCCATTAATTGATTTTATTTGTGTATTCTCTAGGGGTCAAGGAAAAGGGGAAAAAAACACAATAAAATTGCAGCTCTGGGTTTCACTGTCATATTCTCCCTGGCAATACATAGCTATAATTTTTTTTGTTTCTTTTTTTCTCTGTCTTTTTTCTTATGATTTTCACAACATGCAATTTTATATGTTTATTTTGTTTTATATCAATGATATTTCCAATTCTGATAGAGGTTCGCATTGAAGAAAATAATAAAATGTACACACATATGATAAACTATGTAGTATCTAGGGTTTCCTCATAATAAACCCTATTGAAGGGGGTCGATTTCAGTGAAATACTCATAAAACTTTATATTCTTATGATAGCATTTTCTTTCTGTCTTAATGGACAAAATCTCTTGAGTATGAGGTCATGATATAAATAAACCTATATGTGTGTTCATATTTACTCACAGAACCCACTGCCAGACATGAATGATCTTAGGTCTGTTAAGAACTAAGATGAGCCCTAGCCAGTTTGGCTCAGTGGGTAGAGCATTGGTGTGCAGATTGAAGGGTCCCAGGTTTGATTCCAGTCAAGGACACATGTGCACATTGTGGGCTCAATCCCCATTGGGGCTTGTGCAGGAGGCAGCCAATCTATGATTCTCTCTCATCATTGATGTTTCTATCTCTCACTCTCCCTTCCTCTCTGAAATTAATAAAAATATATTTTTAAAAAGAACTAAGATGATATATGGATTGCAAAACAGTATACTCAAGATGTGGAAATTGTAGACAGAAATTGAAGTACTCCCAAGGGAAGAAGCTATACATGTGTGCACATGTCATAACAACATACCTCCAGGAGATTTTTCCTGTGATGTCACAATGTCTCGTTTCATATTATTATGCAAAAAAATAGAATCTGTACTATTTTTGTAAGCCCAGTCAGTGTAGTTCAGTGGTTGATCATCAACCCATGAGCCAGGAAGTCACCAGTTCGCTTCTCAGTCAGGGCATGTCCTGGGTTGCAGGCTCCATCCCTGGTGGGCGCATGCAGGAGGCAGCCAATCAATGTTTCTTATCATTGTTTCTTTCTCTCCCTCTCCCTTACTTTCTCTAAAGTGAATAAAACATATTTTAAAAGATAAAAATATCATAAAGTCGATTCTCTCTCATCATTGATGTTTCTGTTTCCCTCTCCCTCTCTCTTTTTCTCTGAAATCTCTCTCTTCTCTCTCTCTCTCTCTCTCTCTGTCTCTCTCTCTCTCTCTCTATATATATATATATATATATATTTTTTTTTTTTTCCCCTGCTTTCCCAGAGTAGGCCTTAAACAAGTACTAGTTGAATGACTGAATAAGACATCTACCCTATTACTATTATACTGTTCATGCTTTGAGCTTCATTTGCAGATCAGTCCTTTGTGAGCTCCATGCTGACAAGGCTCTCATAAAAGATGTGAAAGTGACAGGGCAAATATGCACCATGAAACATCAGAATGTTTACTTGTGAGGTGGTTAGAGTGTAGAGAATTTTTCCAACATGGAGGAAAAAAAGAAAATACTGCCTTCCACTTCTGATGTTGCTTACAAATTCACTTTGAATCAGACAAGATAGTTGTAAAGGGAGGTGATACCCTCTTTTTCACAAACCATCTGTATTTTCATTCTTGTAATTTTCTACTGAGATATCAACATGAAAACAGAAGATAACCTCTCTGGAAGCAATCTAACCCCAGGAAAAGCACATACAGGCACAGAAAAATATAAACAGACTCATCCTATATAATAAAAGAGAAAAATGGTAATTGGCGTACGACAACATGC
>NW_006297819.1:1562983-1564002 GCF_000327345.1 Myotis davidii | reverse complement strand
TGAGGCATCAGGCCTGGGTAAGGGCGGAGCCAGTGATGCAGGGGAGAGGAGGGTCCCCTGCCCAGGCCTGAATCCGGCCCCACAGGTATCAGGCCTGGGCCAGAGGCAGAGCCAGTAATCAGAGGGGTCTGGGGGTCCCCTGCCCAGACCTGACGCCTGGGCCAGAGGCATCAGGCCTGGGCTGGGGGCAGAACCAGTAATGGGGGGACGAGGGTCCCCCTGGGCGGGGGTCAGAGCCGGTGATGTGGGGAGAAGGCGGTCCCCTGCCCAGGCCTGAGTCCTGGGCCACAGGTATCAGGCCTGGGCCAGAGGCAGAGCCAGTAATCAGAGGGGTCTGGGGGTCCCCTGCCCAGACCTGACGCCTGGGCCAGAGGCATCAGGCCTGGGCTGGGGGCAGAACCAGTAATGGGGGGAAATGAGGGTCCCCTACCCAGGCCTGATGCCTCTAGCAGAGGCATCAGGCCTGGGCAAGGGGCCGATCCTGTGATTGGAGATTGATGAGGGTCAATGCCTGAGGGCTTCCAGTATGTGAGAGGGGGCAGGCTGGGCTGAGGGACACTCCCCCTCACCCCCACCCAGTGCACGAATTTCATGCACCGGGCCCCTAGTTTTCACATAAGAAGAGGAGTTTTATATGGTATAATTTTGGTCTGATTTTATGACTGGTTTCCAATAAAACTTTTTCTCATTAGAGTACATAGTCTTTTACATGCATTTATGGGTAATTTCAGCGAACACAATCTTCTTCCTGTTGTACCTGGTCTACCTAAATGGTCAAGTTTATAGGTAGATTGAGAATCTAAACGTTTTCCACCAAATTAAGGAATTCATCTAAAATGCTCATTAACATCTATATGGATGCTACCTAAATTTGTTCTAAAACTCTGTGGGAGAGCCCATGTTGATCTACTCAAGTTGGTCAGACTTCATTCTAACTCCCATTTAAATGATTTCAACTCAGCCTAGACCTATCTGATCTATGAAAGCCAAAGATTCATCTTCCAGTACTTTCAGCCAAA
>NW_006297819.1:1547112-1562942 GCF_000327345.1 Myotis davidii | reverse complement strand
ATATATATATATATATATATATCATAGTCTTTCAAACTAACATATTTTTATGAAATTATACATGCACAAACTCAGCAACATTAAACCTCCTCAATAATACAGTGGATGCTAAGGTATCCATGTCCCAACTTCATTTTGCTGCTCTCAGCAAAAAGCAGGCAGCATGACTAGTACCTAATCAATGCTAACTGTATTAATAAGAGCAAAATGCACATGTGAGCGTGGATTTTTCTCCCTCAATAACTCTAGGTCCAAACCCCTGTTTTGATTTTTGCTTTAATCTTGATTGACTATCAAAGACAGTGTGTTTTGGCCTCTAAAACACATTTGTCAAGCCAAAATGTGGGTGTCTGGATCAAAAGAAATTGCCCAACACACCTGTGGGGTTTGTCAAGGCCTGGAAATGGTGGCAGTCAGATGATTATATATCCATTCCATAATTGGTAGAGCCTGTCACAACATTGCTGGAGCAAGTAGCTGCTCTTTGCTGAGCTAATTCCACCTGATCTATTTAAAATTATAATGAATTTAAAACCAGAGCCAAAGAGCACAGTTCATGGGTAAGCCTGCATTTACAGAAAAATGACAAGAGACTTCTCTAACGATAAAACATTAATTTAGAGAAGGGTGCTAACAGAATTACTCAATCCTTCATTTGGAACAGGTTTAATATGGTCTGACTTTTGCATTCTCTCCTCAAGAAGAATTCTTAGAAATCAGAAGTGAACTTAGATATTGTTGTAGGCTGCACTGTATCCCATAACCCAAATTCATATGCTGGTGCTCTAACCCCAAGTATTTAGGTTATGACTGTATTGGAGATAGGGTCTGTAAAGAGGTGTTTAAGCTAAAAGAGGCTGTTGTAGTGGGCTCTAACTCAAACCCACTGGTGTCCTTATGACAAAAAGAAATCTGGATACACAAAGAGATACCAGGGAAGCACATGCATTGAAGGAAAGACCATGTGCAGACACAGGTGGAAGGTGGCTGCCAGCAAGCCAAGGAGAGAGGCCTCAGCAAACCCATATGGTGTTATCTAGTGAAACCCAATGTGTAAGACTCTCCTTTAAAGAATCCCTTAAGCTTTTGCCAGAATACATCCAAGGAGGCATCTTTCTAACACAAGGCAACCGACTGCATTTAAAAGATCATTTTGGCCAAAACCGGTTTGGCTCGGTGGATAGAGTGTCGGCCTGCGGACTCAAGGGTCCCAGGTTTGATTCTGGTCAAGGGCATGTACCTTGGTTGCAGGCACATCCCCAGTAGGAGGTGTGCAGGAGGCAGCTGGTCGATGTTTCTCTCTCATCGATGTTTCTAGCTCTCTATCCCTCCCCCTTCCTCTCTGTAAAAAATCAATAAAAATATATTTTAAAAAAAGATCATTTTGTTGGAAAGTTCTGTGTACTGAATCAGATGATACTCCTTATAACTGCCACCCTATTGTCCCAGTTCTGCACTCTTTGTTCAGAACCAAATCAAATGTCTTAGTGGTCAGCTTTTCAGTTAAATGAAGGCAGCCCTCATGCCTCCATGTTTCTTTCTTAACTCTTCTCTTTCAAGTTAAACCTTTTTCAGTGCTCTCACATAGTCCCCATATGCCATTGATCTGAATGCATTCTGTAGAATGACTGTCCTCCTTTAAATTCCTTCCATGGTGCCATTGCTTCTATTAAAATGACTAATAGCTAAAGTTATCAACACGGATGTTATCCAGAAGTGTGTTGTGGTTTAGCTCTCATTCCAATAGAGACCATATTTTAGGATACTCTCCAATAGGAAAGGAAGATACATAAAGATATTTCAGTCCTGGTGTAAAATGGGTATGTGGTAAGGATCTAAGGGGACCCTAGCAACTTCTAAGTGAGACACAAGGAAACAGAAGAGTACTGACTAACTGTCTCATCTGGATATATTTAGAATGCATTATTTTAAATATAATTTAAAATAATTATATTTCTTAAGCAATATTCTCATAGAGAGAGAGAGAGAGAGAGAGAGAGCATTTTCCCCAAACACTCAGAAATACTAAAATCAAAAAAGAGCAGTGAACAAGTTTCCAGAGCACACCACGGATGAGGATTACTGTACACATTTCTTGAGCTTAAACATGCCTCTCAATTGAGTCTGAAATTTGCAGGTTAGGATGAAATGGTCAGAAACAACTCAGCCCTTGGGCATAGGTACATGAACAGTTACCAAAAGAGAATAAAACTGTGTATTTTTGTTTCCATTTGCTGATGTGCATACTGTTAGGGAATACTGAACTTCAAAGGACTGCCATGCTTGCCCAGTAGGTTTTGGAAGCAGAACATAATTAAAAGGCTTTTCCCCTTAAAATATCAAATATAAGATCCAGTTCACATGCAAGCAGGACCCAGGTACACTGCAGTCCATCATATCGACTTTCAACAGTTTTCCTATTATGTAAACATAGCAAACATATCTGGAGGCTAAGGCAGGGCTATAAAAATGTTTGGCACATGCAGGGAATTTGAGAGCTAGCTTAGAGGCACAGTAAATAACAGAAACATTAGTTATTTCAGTTACTGAAAAAAGGGTAACCCAGGGCTTTTTTCCCCCACCCCTATTTTCTCCAGTCTACTCTAGGAATAATCTCTCTAGAGAATTGTTAGGCCTGATATATTCTAGAGAGTTCCTCAGTGGTGAAATGACAATATAGTAATACCTTTCAAATTCCATGCTAAAGAAAGAGATGTATATTTTTGAGTTGCCATTCATTATGGAATGGACTCCCCTTAATCCCAAATTATTTTGCAGTTAGCATTTTAGCTGCCAGAAGGTAATGTCAAGAAAGACAGACCGCTTAATGGAAAAGAAAAGTTAATGAACTAACAAGGGAGCCATAATTACTCCACAAATCAAAGGAAAGATGGAACTGTTTCCAAGGGGGGAAATGGGTGTATCAAAATGTTTTTCCTAGAAACTCAAAGCAGTGTGTTTGAAAGACTAAACTTTGGGGGTGGGGTAAAATGGAATGACTGATAACCTCAGAACAATCACATCACATTGTGTTCCTGAGGGGAGAAGTAACAAGAAAAAAAGACAACAAAGAAGGTCTATTCTCTTCAATAGGATGAATGGCTTTCCTGACATATGGCATTAGGTGATGCAAAGCTGATGCCAGTGACTTGGGAGGCCACTGGGGCGGGGGGGGGGCGCTTTTGGAGGAAGCATGCATGCCTGACACCTGTCACAAAACTCAAACACCGTGTTGGCATATTTACAGCTAAATTAGAATGATTTAACCTTCATTAGCCCCTACCTGTGTTGATGAAGGTACAGAGAGTAATTTAGAAAATTGTGGAAGGAAGGAGGCCTTGATTTTGGAGTTGGTGGGATTTTTGTGAGTGGACCAAATACTTCCATGCTGTTGGGCTTGCTGCCTGAATCCCATTTATTTGGAGACTGTGAACCTGAAGTCAAGGATACCTCATGCTCTCGTGTTTTCCGTGGAAAAATAAGATGAACTGTCATTTGAAAGATTTTTTTTTTATAAAAATGAGCAGTCTAGGATTTATGGGGCAAATAAATATTGTGCCAGAACAGCTGGCAAGCGTGAGTAAGAGCACAAACCGCTGATATGTTATCTGCAACCTCCCACACACATACTGTGAGCTGCAACTCAATAAGTGGATGATTACAGAGGTTATGAGAAAAGTAGAAATAAATACAGTGAAGTTTGAAGAACACCTGGTATGAAAGATACCTTGGTTTCCAACAGAGACCTCTGTTTCCTGGGAGGAAGTTTAGAGTACTGGTTAGGAGGGCAGGCTCTAAAGATTGGCAGCCTGGGTTCATAATTTCACATAATCAGTTATGAGTTGTGGAGCTGGAGCAAGTCACAAAACCCCTCTAAGCCAGAGTGCCCTTATCTATACAAAAGGTTTACACCATTTCCTGACTCATAGGGTCATTAGAGATAAATAAATGAGTTATTTTTCCTAAAACACTCAATGGCAGTGTGTATGTAATGCGTAGTATGTGCTTAATAAATACCAGATATTAATTGTCTCGTTAATAGTGTCTATGGTTTGGCATATTCTGATATATGATGCCCTTAACTATTTTGTTGTTCCAAATGCTATCCATTTTAATTGAAGGCAGAACAGCAGCAGCCACTAAATTTGGAGCCCATGGGGAATCATTACAGAACATACTAAGGTTTTAGACTTGTTAACATTCCAGGTGGAAATATTTCTTTATAAAAAAATAACCAGGTTTGCCCTAACCGGTTTGGGTTAGTGGATAGAGCATCAGCCTGCAGACTCAAGGGTCCCAGGTTCGATTCTAGTCAAAGGCATGTACCTTGGTTGCGGGCACATCCCCAGTAGGGGGTGTGCAAGAGACGGCTGATAGATGTTTCCCTCTCATTGATGTTTCTGACTCTATCCCTTTCCCTTCCTCTCTGTAAAAAAAATCAATAAAATATATTTTAAAAATAAAAATAAAAATCATCATTCTCCCCTTTAAAAAAAATAATAGCCAGGTTCCAGGAATGGTTTAACCATTACCTTATTTCTAGGGACTCATGAAAAAAAGTAGAATTTACATATGTGTTTGAATATTCTACACACAAAACGGGACAGCGGAGCTAATCTGAGTTATTTAGTTTTGTTAACTTTTATGTGTGTTCCTATTGGAGTCATGTTTTCTCCCAGGTCTGTGTGAACATTGCATTTCTGACTTGAACTTTTATGAAAGGAGGAAAATGTTCTGAAAAGAAAATGCAAGCTAGGTCATTACCTTAACAAGTGCTCTGGAAAAAATATACATAGATTCATATACACATTGATTAACTTAATAAGGCATATTAAGAAAACCACATCTACAAATCTAGTTTTATCCAGAGTTTCCAAGTCCCATAGGATCAGTGTCCCAAACTGTATTGCTTACCACCAATGCCTAGCACACACAGCCTGCCCAATAATAACTTGCAAATTGCTGACTGATCTTTGTGTGTGCAGGTGATATTTAGACTACATTCATAAAGTTTACTTTGTCATATTTATGATATGCTCCACTAATAGCCACTATTTTGATTAACCACCTTATGCCAGATGCTTTAAAGATACTATTCCTAATCTTTTTTTACAGATGACAAAATAGTAAAGGTCCAATGTGTAAGAGTTGGTTGAATTCAAGGCCGAATAACTAGAAAGAGCTAGAATCAGATGTGCAACCCAATATCCCAATCTCTGCTCATCACTCCATAATACTTTCTGACTCATTCATGTTTCAGCCACTTTGTGCCAGGATAGGTGGCATGAGTTAAGGTGTACATATTTGTCTCTTCTATATTTTTTATCCCTAGGAAAACATTAGTTATGCAATAGGAAGCACTATTTATTCCCTTTGCATACACTATTAAATAAAGTTTTATGCTAGTATGTAGCATAGGTAACTCGCCTTTACTGAAATAAGTTCTTTTATATTTAATGAGTTCCAAGGAATATTTTTACTATTTAGTATGTGTTTGGTTTAACAATTTTTGCATAGCCCTTCACTCAGCTATATTAGCTTTGCCAAAACAGTTAAACATTACTATTTATGAACTCTGTTGCAACATTCACCCTGAAAGCCAGTGGTTTTCAGTGGTAATGGGTCTTTGTTTTCATAACCTTTTATCACACTAAGAAATATTATTAATAAATTATTATTTCTCTCTGTTGGAAAAAAGCCAGCATTCATTTGATCTGCATAGGTAAACATTATTTGGTTTAATATGTAAATAAGGAGGGATTTACCCACCCTTTTAATTATGAGGAAATTTGGAATTCAGTGGTGCAGAAACCCATCTGCAGTCCTGTCCAAAGGGAATTGTTTTAGGTGTTTTGTGGCTGTTAAACCTGAATCAGACAGTAAAATCTTCATTATTTTTGGTTGCAGTAAAAGCCAAATGGAAGTCCATTTTCTGAAAATAGCCACATAGTTAAAATTCTCCCAATAAGAATAATAACATCCAGTAAAACTAAAACTTTTCTGGAAAGGTGTCTCTAACCTTACATATATGAAACATACCAATAGTTTCTCAATATAAATATCAATGAATTAGTGATCCCCCATAAGATAAACTAGGTATCTAAGGGACTGACTTAGTTTAAATAATCAACACATATTTAAGAAAATTTGCCATTAATGAAACTGAAACACAACACAAAAAGTATCACATGTATTCAAAAATAGTACTAGAAATAAACATATCAATTTATTGGTAGCTTACTGCGTGACAAGTCCTATGCTGAGTGATTTATATTCATTAACTCATTTATCTATAGATTAATCCCACAAGGCAGATACTATTCGTATCTCCAAATTACTCTGCTTTAGATCAACACAGATTAGAATCAGCAAGATACAGCAACTTCACTAAAGTCGCAGAGTTAGTGTGTGACACTTACATGCCTCTGACTCCAGGGCATGTAAATTCTTCATCCACAGCATTATTAAGTGGTACACGTGGGTGTGTAAACTCCTATATGTATGTATGCATGTATGTATGTATGTATGCATGCATGCATGTATGTATTTTTTATTTATTTTTAAATTTACTTTTAGAGGGAAAGGAAGGGGGAGGGAGAGAGAGAGAGGAAAAAACATCAGTGTGAGAGAGAAGCATCTATTGGCTGCCTCCTGGATGCCCCCTACAGGAAATCTAACTGGAAACCCAGGCATTGCCCTGACTGGGAATCTAATAACAGCCTTTTGGTGCTCAGGATGATGCCCAACCAGTTGAGTCACACTGGCTAGGGCAGGGCACGCAAACCCTTAATCCACATGCATTATTAAATAGTACAGGTCAGTGATCTGGATTCCAAACTCCAGCCTTAGGACAGGTGCTAATTCTTAAACTTTCAGCAGTGTTCAGGTAAATGGGAAAAAGAAGGATAAAAATGAAACATTTCAAAAAGCTAACCTTTTTTAATTATAAAGGGATATACTGTTTTCATGTTTATTTTCTTTTGAAATAATGGTGATGATATATGATTATCTAGTTTCATTTTTTTAAATATGCATATTTGGAAAAATTCAAATATTGAGAAACAAATATCATTCACATTAACAAACAAATATACTTGCAGGAATTAAAGGGGGAAAGGATCTTCAAGGCACTTCTGTGAACTGGACTGGCCAGAGCTGGTGTCTGAATGAAGGTCCCTTAAAAAATGCTCAAGGGTGATAATGTTAAAAGATCAATAAGAAAAGGAGAAGAAGGTAACCTTTTAAACAATGGTCTGGATGTAGGAATAGCAAACATTGTTAGGAGCCTAAGTAATGTGGAAAATTCAGAGAACTAGCAAACTCTGAGGGAGTCAGAGCTATATTATTTGGAGATATGGTGGGTTAACTATAACTTGTTTTCTGAACAGGTTGAGTTTGTATTGTAGGGTTCAGGTGGGAATATATCTAGCAAGCAATGCGAGGAAAACTGGTGACCAGATCAGATAAAAACTGAATTATTCAAGGTGAGCAATGTGGTCTGTCTCCACAGCGAGTTGAAGGGTGGGTGGGAGAAGAGTTAATCTCTCAGCCTTGACACTGTCCCCTGTGCTTCACCTCCTTTGAGATTGAATTTAGTTGAAATTGTCACTACTGCATTAGCTTAGAGTGGGGCTCATCCTTCCCTTCTCATTCTAGTCTGAGATTTAATGCACATCTTTTCTCTTTAATTTTCAATTCAGAGTTAAGATCAGGCTGGTCTATTCCCAAAGGATTAAAGGCTCAGGGTAACAAAAGGGAAATTAACACAAAGTATATAACATATAATTAGATCAATGACTTTTCAACCTCTTTGGGCATCTTTGGGAATCTGATAAATCTCCTTTTATATACACACAATTTTGTACTGCTGTGGAAAAAGTCCTCCAGCATGTGTAGACTCCTCAAACGTCAAAGCCAGGAGAGAAAAAGATACTTCAGAGATTCGGGAAGGAACATCTTAAGCTGTTTGAGGCCCATTTTTATCTGTGCATGATTGGCCCAGTGAATATACATTCCCTTCAGTAATATTTAACCTGCTTCCCTCCTCTGATATAGGGGTCAAATCGTAGTTTATGACTCCCAAAGGTCAATCATTGAAAATAAAACACAATAATTTAAAGTAGGTACATGAGACACACATGTGTAGTAGAAGAGTGTAGTTTTATCTTAGAAATAGCCATATTAAAACAGGGCCCAGTGACACTCCTTCCCCCCAATCATAAAGGCCATAAAAACTCAGGATACATTCAAATGAATGCTAGTACAAAAATTTACTTTCAGAACCCTGACTTGTACTATTGTTCTGTACTGATTCTTTTTTTCTGAGGGAGCAAGAAAGAAGAGCTTACACTGACAAATACAAAGATTTCTTAAAAGCCTTCCTTACCCACGTCTCTCTCCCCAAAGCTCCTCAATATCCTCTTTCTTCACTCATACTCTCTCCTCCAGCCTCACTCTGTCTTTCCTTAGTGTCTTCATGTTGTTTCCTATGAAGAGATATCTATTTATTTCCCCCTGAAGATAGACAGCTGTACCCATATTCTGAATATTTCACACAGTGCCTGGCACTTAATAATTCCTCAGTGTATATTTGTTGAATAAATGAATAAAAAAGTTCTGATTGGATTTCAGTTGGAGTTTAGCATTAGAAACATTAATTGGAGAATATCCCTGAGTGCCAGAATGCCAAAGGACCACACGCAATACACTGCATGAAGCTCTTCCTGATATTACTAAGAAGGCATACCTAAGGAAAGATTATCACAAGAAAGGCAGATAGGGCAAAAATATCAGATGTGCCACAATTATACTTTAGAGAAAAAAAGGAAAAACATATCATGAGAAATTAGCAATTGGAAAATAATTTAAATACAAATAGACCATAAGGAGAAATAATCCAGGAGAAGAGAATTAAAGAGGCAATATTCAAAGTCAACAGCATATCCCTAAAGAAGACCTAAATGGCATAATCCTTCAGATCTGTGTTTAATCAAATGGAAAAATTTTATTTCAACCTCATAATCAGAGTTTCTTCATCTTGTATGATTGGCAAAGAGATCGGTAACATTGATAAATTAGCATCTAAAACTTCTGGTTGATAAGGGCAAGACAATGAAAAATAATCTGACTTTATTCATAGCCCTGAGAACTATTTTGTTAATTTCATATGCATATATGATTCTAGTGGGTTTTTTGGGGGGAAAATAGTTCACATCTAGGTTAGCCTGTAAAAGTTGTTTTTCAAGAAAGAAACAAATTGTTGAATGTCCAAAACTATTCCACTTGTGAATCTACATTTTAATAGATATTGTGAATACACCTTATAAAGTTCTAGCATTCAATCAGTTGAGGACAAATCTCATTAGCAGTAATAATTAACCTATATTATGAATTAATCATCTGTGAAATTTCAATTAAGCTTCTGTTTTTAAAAACATAAAGACATTTTAACCAAATAGGAAATGGTTTAATCGTCCCACATATTTAAATGATTAACTATTTGCTATTAGAAAAACAACACCCTTGTTTCTAAAAAATGCTTAAGTGAACATTGGTTATTAAATCTCATTTTATAAAATTACATGTCTGATGTTACAATTAATATAATATGAAATTGCAGGGAAATGTGAGCCTTGAGAGAGAAGAGGTGAAAACCTGAACTGTGAGTGAGTGTGTGTGTGTGTGCGCACGTGCGCACGCGCACGAGCAGGTATGTAAGATATTCATTAATGGGAATCAGGAAAGAATTTCAGAAGCTCTCCCAGATTATGATGAGAGTAGAGAATAAACTCTTTTATTTACCCTTTTCTTGAACCTTTATTTTTTTCCCCTTCATTCTAAATCAGCCGTGGGCAAACTACAGCCCGTAGGTCGGATCCGCCCCATAGGCTGTTCTTTCCGGCCCGCGAAGCCAAAAGAGCGGAGGATTCTCTTGCTCTCCCCTCTGCTCCTTCACCAGCAGCAGTGTTAACATGGCAACATCAGGAAACACAGCCGCAGCTCCTTCTTCTGAGTCCAGTTTAAGAACCCATTGTGGCCCTCGAGTCAAAAAGTTTGCCCACCCCTATTCTAAATGTTTGTTAAGATTGAGATCTAGTTCTTTCCAACTCTGCAAACATTTTTTGGTAACACTAATATAGGATACACAAAAAGTCACCGTTTTCCAAAATCACCTGATTATAAGCATACTAGAGGCCTGATGCACAAAGATTCATGCAAGAATAGACCTTCCGTCCCCTGGCTGCCAGCACCGGCTTCCCTCTGGCACCCGGGACCCAGGTCTTGGCTCTGGCCACTGTCTTCTGCCTTTGCTCTGAGCCAGAGCCACCTTCCGCCTTCGCTCTGGCTCTGCCGCTCTCCTGTAGCTCCCTCCTCCCCACCCCCCTCTCATAGCAAGCATCCTGCCCTGCCCAGCTGCTCAGTGCCTGCATGTGCACGGGGCCCAGAGGGGCGGGGTGGACTGCCATGGCAACAAGGCAAGCATCTGGCCCGGCCACTGCCATCTTTGCCGCATCAATTTGCATATTCCCTCCTATTGGCTGTGGGTGCAGCCATCTTTGTTGCGAAGTGATGGTCAATTGGCATATTCCATCTTTATTAGATAGGTTGATTCTTCAGCTCCTGAACTGAGATTTGGGTTTGGATCCATCTTCACTTGTATGAGAAAAATGGGTCTATGAATTACCATTAAGGAAATTGAAAAGCACCCTAAAGATTATAAATAAATAAGTCTTTCCAAATGCACTGGGAATTTGTTGTGGATATAATGAATTAGTTATCAAATTGTATTTTGTGTTCTTTCTAGCATACTTTTGTATAATCTCAAGGTGAGAAAGCTATAAACAGCATTTCCTAGACTTTTTGCAGCTAAATTTTTATATGTAATATAGATTTCTCCAACTGGAGCACTTCAGTTAGATTTAGAAAGCAAAGGAAGGATTGGAGGCATTTCATTGTTTGGCAGCAGTATTAGCAGAGGTCCCAGTGTCCAGTTACTAGCTTCCTGGGTGTTGTGAAGGTGGGTGAGAAGCATCCTCTATTTGGAACAGTCTTCCATTGTTGGGGTCCAGCCCCAGCAGGTCCAGGGGTTCCCAAAGGTGTGGACAGAGTCAGCAAAGAAGGAATAACATGGAGACAGCATTCAGTTCATCAGCATAGTTGGGTTCTCTCGCCTGGTTCTATCCAGGATCTCCCAAAGGATAGGGCATTTCTTATCTCCATTCCAGGGAGTAAAGATTATGTAGCTTAAGCATGGTTGTTCATAGTTAAAGTGATTAATTACCACCTTCCTGGCACTTAGTTGAGGGGTTTTATTCCCTCCGTAACTTCAGGGGCAAAGCCCTACCTGGGGAAACAACCTTTCTCAGAGAGGTGACCTTGCTTAAAATACATAGTGCCAAGAAGGTGAGCAAACATATTAAGAACAGTATGCCATATATGCCAGGTACCCTTGAAACATATGCTGTGCAGATGTTTCTTCCCTGCAGTGACTGTGTCAAGCAGCAAGGATGAACTGGCTCCCAGCATTCCATCAGATGGACAATGGTTCAGGAACAATCAGCAGCAATGAAAACTTCCTGAAGACAGTAACTGCTGGAACCATAAAGGAGGCACTACTTCCCTTGATGTGATGGCTTAATGATAGGTCTTTAGTTGTTTTTTCCTGCAAATCCAATCTAAAATCTATTGCTTCAAACCAACTGTAGCTTTTGTAAGCCTTCATTTTCTTTTATAAAACCCTTTCTGTCTACAAAACCTCAAGCAGATTCTATTCTCTTGAATTTGAACAAATAAAATAAAGTTAAAAATATCATATATTCAGAATAGCATTCAATAATCTACACTAATAAAAGAGAAAAATGGTAATTGACGTATGACCGATACCCTTTTCATTGGCTGATCAGCGAGATATGCAAATTAACTGCCAACTCAGATGGCAGTTAACTGACAACAAGATGGCGGTTAATTTGCATATTGCAGGCAGGATGGTACAGTGCCATCCAAGAGCGGGTTGGGGCCCTGAGTGCCCGCGGTCGCCTGGGACCTGATCACGCGGGCCGGCGGTGTGGCTGCGGCGTCCACCTGCACTCACGCTCTCAACCCGCTCTCACCTGGGACCCGATCCCGCCGGCAGCCCCGGACGCTGCAGCGTCCGCCCGCACTCACGTCCTCAACCCGCGAGAGCCGGTTGGGGGCGTGAGTGCCAGCGGTCACCCGGACCGATCCCGCCGGCAGACCCAGACACAGCCAGTGGGGCTGCTGCGGTGTCTGCCCACACTCACGCCCTCAACCCACGTTGTGGGCATGAGTGCCGCCGGTCTCCCGGGACCTCCCGCCGGCTGACCCAGATGCGGGCCAGCGGGGCAACTTGCCCCCAACCCGCACTCCCGCCCAACAGTCTCTCCTGCTGGGGAATCGGGCTGGTGTAGCAACCACAGTGGTGGCCAGAAGTCATGCCCCCAACTGGCCCTCTTGGGGGAGATCCTGGCTGGTTGCAATTCACCATCAGTCATGGCCCCAACCGGCCCTCCAGTGTTTGACCCAGGCTTCTGGGGACAGTGTTACCTGTCACCCCAATTAGTCACACAGCTCTCAGTGGCGTGACAGGCAGGACTCTCATTCTCCTGCATCTCAGACCATGTCAGTAGACAGGTAGGACAATGTCCAAAGATAAACGGTTGATACAAGGTAGCTCTGTAGCCGAAAAGTGCCAGCGTTATTGACAGAAAATGTCTGCAGAGCAACGTGCGTCTGATCTTGAAAGAAGGCAACATCTGCAACAGAATGTATCTGAAGAATAGCTACTGGAAAAACGTAGCTCGAGGCCGAAAGACTGAGGTATCATCGACAGAAAATGTCTAAAGATCAACGTGCCTTTGAAAGGGAAAGATGGCGGTGGTGACGACAAATTATGTCTAGAGAATAGTCATCAACAAGTACTAGGAATACCAGTAGGAACTGCCTTCTCAGCAAAAATGGAGTGCATGAGGATGCAATCCTCGAACATAGTTGTGGTGGAATGAGAGTTCGATGTGAATTTTGCCTATCCCTAAATTTCTCCGATGAAAAACCATCCGATGGGAAATTTACTCGATGTTGTAGCAAAGGGAAAGTCTGTCCAAGTGATATACATTTTCCAGATTACCCGGCATATTTAAAAAGAGTAATGACAAACGAAGATTCTGACAGTAAAAATTTCATGGAAAATATTCGATCCATAAATAGTTCTTTTGCTTTTGCTTCAATGGGTGCTAATATTGCTAATATTGACTATTCTCTAGGATATGGGCCATACTGTTTTAGAATACACGGACAAGTTTATCACCGTACTAGAACTTTACACCCTTCAGATGGTATTTCTCGGAAGTTTGCCCAACTCTATATTTTGGATACCGCTGAAGCTACAAGTAAAAGACTAGCAATGCCACAAAACCAAGGCTGCTCAGAAAGACTCATGATCAACATCAACAACCTCAATCATGAAATAAGTGAATTAACAAAATCGTAGAAGATGCTACATGAGGTAGAAAAGGAAGCCCAATCTGAAGCAGCAACAAAAGGTATTGCTCCCACAGCAGTAATAGTGACCCAGGTAGATATAATTCTCCTCATGTAACCGAGGTTGCTGTCATATTCAGAAACAAAATGGAGAACCTCCTTTTGAAAGAGATTTATTCAGTTGTAAACCAAATCCCAATAATCCAAATGCCACTAAAATGAAACAAATCAGTATCCTGTTTCCTACATTAGATGCACTGACGTATCCTATTCTTTTTCCACATGGTGAAAAAGGCTGGGGAACAGATATTGCATTAAGACTCAGAGACAACAGTGTAATTGACAATAATACTAGACAAAATGTAAGGACACACGAGTCACACAAATGCAGAATTATGGATTTCATCTCTCTGTGCAGGACACATTAAATCCTATTTTAAATGCAGGAAAATTAACTTAACAGTTTAACGTGGATTCGTAGTCAGAAATGGAGGCCAATTGGATAAATTTCATCAAAGCAAACCAATCTAAGTTGAGAGTTGAAAAATATAGTGGTTTGATGGATTATCTCAAATCTAGACCTGTAAAGGACAATGTGCCGATTGGTAAGGTGATAATACTTCCATCATCTTTTGAGGATAGTCCCAGAAATACTCAGCAGCGATATCAGGATGCTATGGCAATTGTAACAAAGTATGGCAAGCCCGATTTATTCATAACCATGACATGCAACCCCAAATGGGCAGATATTGCAAACAATTTACAACGCTGGCAAAAGTGAAAACAGACTTGACTTGGTAGCCAGAGTTTTTAATATTAAGCTGAATGCTCTTTTAAATGATATCTGTTAATTCCATTTATTTGGCAAAGTAATAGCTAATATTCATGTCATTGAATTTCAGAAACGCGGACTGCCTCACACTCACATATTATTGATATTAGATAATGAATCCAAATTACGTTCAGAAGATGACATTGACCATATAGTTAAAGCAGAAATTCCAGATGAGAACCGGTGTCCTCGACTTTTTCAAATTGTCAAAACAAATATGGTACATGGACCATGTGGAATGCAAAATCCAAGTAGTCCATGTATGGAAAATGGAAAATGTTCAAAGGGATATCCAAAAGAATTTCGAAATGCTTCCATTGATGGATATCCCAAATACAAATGAAGATCTGGTAGCACCATTTCTATTGGAAATAAAATTGTCAATAATACTTGGATTGTCCCTTATAACCCGTATTTGTGCCTCAAGTATAACTGTCATATAAATGTTGAGGTCCGTGCATTAATTAGAAGTGTCAAGTATCTATTTAAATTCATCTATAAAGGGCACGACTGTGCAAATATTCAAATTTCTGAGAAAAATATTATCAATCATGAACAAGTACAGGACTTCATTGACTCCAGGTATGTGAGCGCTCCTGAGGCTGTTTGGAGACTTTTTGGAATGCGAATGCATGACCAATCTCATGCAATCACAAGATTAGCTATTCATTTGCCAAATGATCAGAATTTATATTTTCATGCAGATGATTTTGCTGAAGTTTTAGATAGAACTAAAAGGCATAACTTGACGTTGATGGCTTGGTTCTTATTGAATAGAGAAGACTCTGATGCACGTAATTATTATTATTGGGAGATCCCACAGCATTATGTGTTTACTAATTCTTTGTGGACAAAACGCCGAAAGGGTGGGAATAAAGTATTAGGTAGACTGTTCACTGTGAGCTTTAGAGAACCAGAATGATATTACCTTAGGCTTTTGCTTCTGCATGTAAAAGGTGCGGTAAGTTTTGAGGATCTGCGAAACTGTAGGAGGTGTAACTTATGATACATTTCGTGAAGCTGCTAAACACTGGGGATTATTACTTGATGACACTATCTGAAAAGATACGATTGACGATGCAATCATCCTTAATATGCCCAAAGAACTACGGCAACTTTTTGCATATACATGTGTGTTTGGATATCCTTCTGCTCCAGACAAATTATGGGAAGAGAATAAATCTCATTTTATTGAAGATTTCTGTTGGAAATTACACCAAAGAGAAGGTGCCTGTGTAAACTGGGAAGCGCACGCCCTTTACGAAGTTTCATTCACATTGCATGAATGAAATGTTCACATTTCAAACTTCCGGACTATCCTTTATTAACGAATGCAAAAACATGTGATCAATTGTACAAGCAACAAAGGGCAGAGGTTTTGATAAATTCTCTGAATGATGAACAGTTGGCAGCCTTTCAGACTATAACTTCAGCCATTGAAGATCAAACTGTACACCCCAAATGCTTTTTCTTGGATGGTCCAGGTGGTAGTGGAAAAACG
>NW_006297819.1:1543860-1546137 GCF_000327345.1 Myotis davidii | reverse complement strand
CTGCTGGGGTGACTGCTGCCCATCAGCCATCAGTCACGCCCCCAACCGGCCCTCCCGCCGGGAGATCCGGGGCGACTGCGACAGCCAGCAGTCTTTCCGCCAGCCCCAATCTCCTGCAACAGTCGCCCAGCCAGACCGGATCTCCCGCGGGAGATCTGGCCCTGCTGGGGCGACTGCTGCCTGTCAGTCACCAGTCACGCCCCCAACCAGCCCTTAATGTGGTATACAGGGAGATATTAGAATAAGTTTAATCACTATATCAGTCATTATTTGCATCAGTGTTGTTTTTACATCATGAGTTTGTTATATCATTTTATTACTGTTTATTTATTAATAAAATTATGTGTTATTTTCATATACATTGTACTCATTTCCTTTTATCTCTCACACTTTTATTATGGAGAAAGGGCAAATAGCAATATTAAAATATTTCCTCTAATTAATTCCCTTTCAATGTGCACGAATTTCGTGCACTGGGCCACTAGTGTCGTAATAATTTTGTATGGTGGCAGGTGATAATTAGACTTATAGTGGTGATCATTTTGTAATGTATAAAAATATTGAACCACTTTGCTATGAATCTAAATCTAATATACTGGTATATATCAACTATAATTAAAATTTTAAAATCCTACCTTCAGATTAAAATTATTAATACATTCTTTTAAAATTTTCTGGTTCTGTATCTAGCCCATTGAGCTTTGGTGAAGAAGTTGTCCTTTCTACTCAGAAACTGGTTGGCTTAATTGAGTAATCAATTTGGAATAGTCTTCTCAGGCTGGCTGAAAAAATGTCCTGCCTAACTGGTAAGTTGGCTATTTAACCAATGTATAAAGTTTTCAGTTATGTAGAAGTCAGTTTGTTCCCATAATTTTATTTGTTACTTATTTTTTGAAGAACTTTATTAAGTTCAAAGTGCATGAAGTAATAAAAAGAGATGTTGCAAAAGTATATTTAATAAACTGGAAAAAATGTTCTTGATACATCATTCCTTATAAAAAGCAGGCTAATAAATATACATGAGAAGGATTCAATTTTTGTAAAAAAATGCTTACATATTTATCAAAATGGACTGAAATATATCCAACATATTAACAGTGGTCATTCTTGGGTTGTAGAGTTATAAGTGAGTTTAATTGTCCCATTTCCCCCTAGTAATAAGGTTTTATACCTCTCACATAAAAATGCTGCTAAATCCATTTTCAGCTCAGAGCTAATCGGGAAGAGTCTTTACACAAAAAAAGGCTTGAAAAATCCCCTCCCAGTACCATTTCCTGAATATAGAATGCAATTATCACTAAGGACAGAAACAAAGTCTTAGACGACACAGATTAGAAGATGGTCCAGACATCTTACATAGCTTTTCTGTATGAAAAATGTGTGCATCCAAATAATAAAGAACACATTTTGAAAAGTGAATAATAATAAAAGTTTGCATGGATCTCAGAGGGAAGACATAGCAGAGCAATGGACTGCCTAGGCATCGGCACTTGAATGCTATCAAGGAACACTCAGGTCAAGAGCCAGATGAAGCAGGACAAAATTCTCATGTCTAATCTGATTGTCAATTACTTGTTTCTGAGAGAAAAAAAAAAGTACAGTGTCAAAGCCCAAAGATTTTCTTTCCTTGATGTATATACAATTTTAGAGTAAAGAGTGTTTCCAATTCTTCTAACAGTTTCTCAAAAAGTTGAATATTTCCGTGGGGTCTCCAGATGAGTAACAGTCATAGCATTTTCAACAAAAAATAATTGGAATGACCAGTCTTTGTCTATTAGAGTTAAATGTATTGTATTTAAATTAAACAAAAATGAGGCAAGGAGTCATCACTCCAAATGCTTTTATAAGGAGAGTTATTTTTGGTTAGGTGTGTTATGTATTGTGTGTACATTAATTCAAGCACATTATGCTTCTTGGTACTCTATGATCAGTTAAAGTTTATTTTGAGGAAATTGGTCAAGGGAAGACAGAGGGATATTTCTGATAGGAATTAACACACCAAGGGATTGAAATATGGAACCAACAAGTAAAAATTCCCAGTTATTTCTAATACACCTGAACAAGTCAGGTGTATTTTTTGCCATATAAAGCAGAAGTTGTCATAAACACACACACAAACACACACACACACACACACACACACACTAAAATAATATAGACAGAAAAAGTTCTAAGAAAAAGTAGAATATTTCTCCTTATCTATTGTTACAGTCTGATTGTTAGTGGTACATGATTAATTTCCATAGGAAATGTGGAAAGTTTCAAAGCTGTGAGAGA
>NW_006297819.1:1535989-1543761 GCF_000327345.1 Myotis davidii | reverse complement strand
TATATATATATATATATATATATATATATGATTCTTTTTACAAAAGGAAGATTTAGAAATTGGAACCTTGAAACTTCCTGAGGCTTTAGGGGCATTTCTTACTATATTTGATTTTTCTTAGAGATCCTTTTCAACTCTGTAGAGTTGGAGGCACAAGATGCTCCCAGAAAAGAAACTAGGAGTTGGCTGCCTATAAAAGGAATTTCTTTCTTCTCTATTTTGGTTATACAGTGAAGGTTATAAATATAGAAAGGAAATAGGAATTCAGGGTATTCTCTTACCTAGAAATAAAATAGAGCAAATAAGTGTAGGTTCCCTCAAATGATATTTTTTGAAATCGTGAATGGGGTCACATAGGCATAGAAGGTTAAAGAGATACCAACAGAGCTGCCCAATCTAGCTTCTTGGTTATATGTCTAAACAATGTGTCACCAAACATTACTACATACTAAGTGACTTTCTCCTTCTGGTCCCTTACCATGTTTTCAGAATGTGTATAGAACTCCCCAATGTGATCTTATGCATTGTTCATGCTTAATATGCTCTGAGTAAGGTCTACCTCTCATGTTTCAACTGGGAATGGATCAAACTAGTGAAAAAACTTTGGGCAGGGTCAATCTGTAAAACTAGGTTTTAAAATACAAATGACTCACATTTTAGAGAAATATTTTATCACATTTTCTCAATAATTGAAATTAATGAGATCATAAATAATTTAAGACATAACTATAGGAATTGGAGACATCTACTTTCAGAAAGCTTAAAACAGTCATGACTAAATACCAGATACCTTCTAGAATAGCAATAACTGTAAAAGTAACAACAGCAGTGAAGATAACAACCATAATACAATAATAATGATACTAATTTCCTTTAGGTGTTTTTTTTTCTGCTGTCCACTGTGTCAGCTGGGTTTGTTTTTTTTTTGTTTTTTTTTTTTTTTTGAAACACCTCAGAATACTTCATCCATTTTATGCAGAATATAAAGCATTTGCTATTTTGGGGTTATTAATTCATATACTTCCTTCCTTTAAAAGTCCATATAATTTTCCTTCATATCCCCTTGATATTTCCTTGATATGGTAATTTAGTCCTAAGCTTTTTAAACTACAGAAACTCTGAAAAATGAACAGTCCTTCCTTTGGAACTAGTGTTCTCATTGTTCTCATGGTCATCTCAACATCATATGAGGCCCTGTAGGAGTTTCCCAGACTATGCAACTCATATAACACTTATGGGGAATGTAAAATTTTGATATTTCCTTACCTTCCTCTGTGTCATGTCTTTTATGCTTACACCTAGCTTCATATTAATTTTCATCTGTTGAGTATGTTGTATAGCTTTCATATTTGTCTATTAGTAGCTTTCTAAAATATTGTCATATTTTATCGTTCTTCAGCCTCCTATATCACTACCTTGTGATTATCACTCCTCCAAGTTCTTTCTTGAGAATGCCTGCATTTTCCTTCATATTGATATATTTCTCATTCTACTGGGCTCTCACTCACTCCTTTTTTGCTCAATGTCCCTTCTATGTATTGTCACTTAATCCCTGGTACTCAGCTTCTCCCACTCTCAATCTCAATGAGCTATATCACCTTCCAAATAAAACTAAAAATTTTTCTGAAGATGAATTTTGTCTCAGTCTTGATTTGGGAATTGCAGAACTAGGTGGAACTGGTTTCAGCCTTGTGGATGGCAGCCAAATCAATGTTTCTTCACACAAGAAGTGATGACAATTGAAACTGATTTGGGTAGAAGCAGAAACTAAAAAGGCAATGAGAGTATAACACGGGAACTATTTGTTGAACAAAAGGCCAGCCTCAAATGAATGATAGAAAAGCACAGCAAGAAAAAATCAAAAGCATTCCCTCAATAAATTATGGAGTCATTCCCAAACAGATAATGTAATGAAATATGGACACAAAGAGATGCATCATAAAGGAGGGATAAAGTGACATCAGAGGAATGGTGGCATAAGGGCACGTCCATCCTCTCTCCCTAACATTTCAACAAAATAGCCTCATATAATTCAACAAAGAAGTTCCTGCTCAACACAGATGCATGCATAAGAGACCTGCACACTGGAACAACTAAGGTGGGCTCCTTGGAATAAGTGGGGAGATGAGAGAATGGAGGGAAGCCAAACACAGCTACAGTTCAACAGTGTATCTGAAGCGCAGCTGGGAATTGATGGCAGTGGTCGGAGGCATGTTCCTCAGCCAGTTTGGACCAACAGAGCTAACCCAGCAAGTGGCTGACTGTTAGAGTAGCCAGTGGAGTGTTGGCATTGTGTGGTTGGGCACACAAACAATGAGAGAGTATCTGAACTCTGGGGGTTGATTTGAGTGGGATATGAGTTGCATGCATAAGCTGTGAGTCAGCAGACACCCTCCCTACAGAGTAGCTCCCCGTGGCTGGGCCTGGCTGCTGGTCTTCAGGCAAAGAAAGTAGATTGCAAAGCCCTGCCACCAATTAGACTCCCAGGTCTCGCCTCCCATTGCCCTTGGATAGTTTCCAGGAGTGTATTGTCTGTAGGCCAAGAGCTGTTGCAGTAGAAACACAGTTTCCCTCTGTGACTAACCCCAGGAGGGGTGCTTGGGCCCTTGGAGGTCAGGAACTGCCATTACTGTAAGAAAAACAAACCTCACCCCCAAGCAGCTCGGGCAGTACAGCACTATGGAAGCCTCAGAAGCTCAAATCTGTGAGGCCACAGAGGGAAAAAAAAAAAATCTTGCAATTGAGCACCATCTTCTGGAACAGAGTAGAAAGATCTTCTCAGAGATAAATGGGAAACGAAAGGAGAACAAGGAACTCCATGCACAAACACCACTATGATGACCAGAAAGAAAATTAAAAATCCCCAGAAAACAGGCTAGAATAAACAGAATTATGCGAGTTGAATAACAGAAACTTCAAGATTGCAGTTCTGAAAATACTAAATGAGATGTGAGAAAATACTGACAGGTCATTCAGTTCACTCAGAGAACAAATCAATGAACAAAATGAGTATTTCTCCAAAGAAATCAAATTATTAAAAAAGAATATAGCAGAGATCTGGGAAATGAAACAAGAAATTAGAGTAATTAAGAGTGAACCAATGAGCATAGAAAACAGAACCATCCGTTTAGAGGAAAGAACTAGCGATATTGAAGATAGGATTCAAGAAATGATGCAGAGGGAAGAAGAAAAAGACCTGAGAATAAAGAAATACAAAATAGCCTTATGAGACCTCTCTGATTCCATTAAATAAATAAATAAATAACATCAGAATCATAGGCATAGTGGGGGAGGAAGAGAGAGAGTATGGAATGGAGAGTCTATAAAACAAACAGTAGGTAAGAACGTTCCAAATCTATGGAAAGAACTAGATCCTTGAATCTAAGAAGCAAACAGAACACATAGTTACCTCAATTCAAAGAGACCCTCTCCAAAGCACTTGGTAATAAGCTGTCAAAAATTAGTGACAAAGAAAAAATCCTCAAAGCATCCAGGGAAAAGAAGGAAGTGACTTACAAAGGAAAACCCATTAGAATTTCACCCAACTTCTCAGCAGAAATTCTACAAGCAAGAAGAGAGTGGAACCAAATATTCAAATGCCTGAAAAAAAGAAATTACCAGCCATGTATATTATATCCAGCAAAATATTCTTTAAATATGGAGGAGAAATAAGAACATTCCAAGACATACAGAAACTGAGGGATTTTTATCACTAGAAAACCTCCATTGCAAGAAATACTCAAGGGGTTATTCTACCTGAAACAAAGAACATACAGTCATAACACTACCAGCAGGATTGCCAAAAACTTGCAGCATAAACAGGGATAATTTGTGACAATAAAAACATACAAGGGGGAAGAGAGACAGGTATGGACAGGCAAAGGAGGATGAAGATCAAATGTACTTAAAAGGGAAAACACTATGGTATATATGCAACTTCACTTTTTATAAAACTAATGGCAAACACACACACACAAATTCCCCAAACAAGATATATAGCTTAAAAAAGAGGAAACAGAGGAAAGATGCATGGAATACCACCAAACAAACAAACCAAAAAAAATAGATAGAAGCATAAAGGAAAAGAACCAATGGAGGCACAATGTTACCAGAAAACAAAAGATAGAATGACTATAGGAAATCCTCATACATGAAAAATTACCCTAAATGTAAATGATCTAAATTCACCAGTAAAGAGGCACCGAGTAGCAGAGTGGATCAAAAAACAAAACCCAACCATATGCTGCTTAGAAAAGACACATCTAAACAGCAGGGACAAAGGTAGATTCAAAGTAAAAAGGTGGAAAATGATTCTCCAAACAAATAACATCCACAAAAAAGCAGGTGTAGCCATACTTGTATCTGATAAAATAAATCTCAAGATAACAAGAGAGAAAGATGGACAATAATAATAAAGGGAACACTACAACAAGAAAACATAAAACTTCTTAATATATATGCGCCCAACCAGGGAGCACCGAAATATATTAAATAGATACTCACAGAGCTAAAGGGAGAAACAGATCAAAACACAATTATAGTTGGAGAACTTAACGCTCCTTTGACAGTTCTAGACAGATCAACCAAACAAAAAATCAATAAAGAAATATTAGCCTTAAATGAAATGCTAGACCAAGTGGGTATAATTGACATATACAGAACATTTCATCCCAGAACATCTGACTGTGCATTCTTCTCTAGTGCACATGGAACATTCTCAAGGATAGACCATATTAAGTTGAGGATGTCCTCTCTCACCACTCTTATTCAACATAGTACTGGAAGTACTAGCCAGAGACATAAGGCAAGAGAAAGAAATACAAGACATCCAAATAGGGAAGGAAGAAGTCAAACTGTCACTTTTTGAAGATGACATGATGCTGTATATAGAAATCCCTAATGACTCTACTATTAAACTACTGGAAACAATAAAAACATATAGTCAGGTTGCAGGATACAAAATCAATGTACAAAATTTCATTGCCTTCCTATATATCAACAACAAAACTTCAAAAACAGAAATGGAGAAAACAATTTATTTTGCAACCACAACCAAGGCAATCACAACCAAAAGAATAAAATACCTAGGAATAAATTTAACAAAGAATGTGAAAGACCCATATTCTGAAAATAACAAAACATTATTAAAAGAGATTGAAAAAAAGCACAACAAAATGGAAAAATATCCTGTGTTCATGGATTGAAAGAATCAACATAGTTAAAATGGCCATTTTATGCAAAGCAATACATAGATTTAATGCAATCCCCATCAAAATCCCAATGTCATTTTTTAAAGAAATAGAATGAGAAATCATCAGGTTTGTATGGAACCACAAAATACCCATAATAGCCAAAGCAATCCTGAAAAAAAAAAAAGAACAAGATTGGAGGTATCACTCTACCTGACTTCTAAATATACTACAGAACTACGATAATCAAAACAGCATGGTATTGGCAGAGAAACAGACACACAGATCAATGGAACAGAATAGTGAGCCCAGCTATAAAACCACACATATATGGACAGATAATTTTTGACAGAGGAGGCAGGATGCACATTGGAGTAAAGATAGTTTCTTCAATAAATGGTGCTGGGAAAATTGGAAAGCCACATGCAAACGAATGTAACTGGATTGCAGTTTGTCCCCATGTACAAAAATTAATTCAAAATGGATCAAAGACTTAGACATAAAACCCAAAACTATAAGTCACATAGAAAAAACTATATGTACCAAACTTGTGCACCTGGATAATAGAAAACATTTTATGGATTTGACCCCAAAGGCAAGGGAAGTAAAGGCAAAAATAAATTAATTGGGCTATATCAAACTGAAGAGCTTCTGCACAGCAAAAGAAACAGACAACAAAGCAAACAGGCAGACAACCAGATGGGGGATGATATTTGCAAACAGAAGCTCCAAAAAAGATTAAATTTCCAAAATTTATAAAGATCTCATAAAACTCAACACCAAACAAATAAACAATCCAATCAAAAAGTGGGCAGAGGACCTGAAAATACACCTCTCCCAAGAAGACATACAAACAGCCAGTAGATAAATGAAAAGATGTTCAACCTCACTGGCAACCAGGGAAATGCAAGTTAAAACTATAATGAGATACCACCTCACACCAGTCAGAGTGGACATTGTCAACAAGACAAGCAACAAGTGTTGGAAAGGTTGTGGAAAAAAAGGGAACCCTCATTCACTGCTAGTGGGAACGTAGACTGGTACAACCACTATGGAAAGCGGTCTGGCAATTCCTCAAAAAATTAAAAATAGAGCTACCATACAACCCAACAATCCCACTCCTGGGTATATACCCGGAAACTCAAAATCATTTATACATGAAAATATACGTACCCCTATTGCAGCATTATTCTCCGTAGCCAATAGTTGGAAACAGCCAAAGTGTCCTACGATAGAGGACTGAAGAAAGAAGATGTGGTATATATACACAATGGAGTACTACACGGCCATAAGAAAAGATGAAATAGTGTCATTTACAACAACATGGATGAACCCTGAGAACATTATGCGAAGTGAAATAAGTCAAACAGAGAAAGCTAAGAACTATATGACTTAACTCATATGTGGAATATAAGACTGAAACTTATGTACACAAACAGCAGAGGGAGGGGGGTGAGGAAAGGAAGGGGTCCTAATATGAGGTGCCAGGAGAAGATTTGACTTTGGGTGGTGGGCACATGGTCTTATATACAGATTTTGAAAATTAGTAATCTACACAGGTAACCTATATGTTCATGTAGACTAGTGTCACCCCAATAAAATTTAAAATAGTGAAAAAAAAAGGAGGGGTAGACTAGGAACTGACTAGATAGGAGATGAGCATGAGAGAGCCTGCCAAGCCTGTGTTACTTAAGCATCCAAATCAGGAAGAATGAGATGAAATGCTTGTCACAAGTATTTGTGGGCACTAACAAATATAGATGCAGGTGGTAGGAAATGAGTGAAGGGGAAAACTGGTGTAACTGTAGCTTATTGAGGTAGTGATGACTTGCCAACTCCTTTGGATACATACATCATCTCACTTAATTCTCAAAGCATCCATATGAGGCAGATGCTATTACCTGCTGCATTTCACAGAGGGGAACCCTCAGGTTTAAAGAGGTGAAATGACTATTGCCAGCAACCTGTATTGGTAAAAATGAACCTCGGCGGTCTGACTCCAGAACCCATACTTCCAGCCACTACTATGCCTAATAGTGGTGATCATGCTAAGTGGAAACAAAAGCAATTGTGGGAAGAGCAGTACAATATGAACAGCAAAAACAGTAGCAAGAGTGGTTAGCACTGATTTCTCTGGCTTTCTAAAAATTGTAGAGCATTTTCTTGAGCATCAGGCCAATATCAAATGATTATAGAAAAGCATGGTGATAAAAATAATATTCCCTTAATAACTTATAGAGGAGCTATTCCCAGACTGATAATGAAATGAAATTTTTATTGTCCCCTTTTCCTCAGACCTCAGTGATCCAGGAAATTGATTGATTGATTTTATTACTTTTCTAAATGAGATATTGTATTTGTGTAACTTTTAATTACCTCTATAAGATGATTTTAAAACTGTGCTTATATGATTTTCAATCATACTTTCTAATCATAAAAAGAAGGGAAAACTGGAAATGGTTCAGATAGAAAAAAAATATCAGAACAGACTACCCAACATGGCCTTTCAGCGGCTTATGTGCTTGGCATTATCTTTACGGCCTACAGTATAACTGTGAATATTTCACTGCATATCTAAAACTA
>NW_006297819.1:1534368-1535955 GCF_000327345.1 Myotis davidii | reverse complement strand
TCTTTCCCTTCCTTCCCCTTTCAGTTACAAAGGACATAAAGTGATGTGTTAGTACAGAATGGATAGAAAAGACTTTTTCTTAAACCAAATTGGCAAGTATAAAAGGTGACTCGAGGATAAATACAGCTTTTTTTCTAAGTGCTGTAAGTCTGGTAGTTTTTTTTGCTCCATTTCTCAAATTTGCTCTGTTACTTCACTGGCAAATTCTTATTAACAAAACTGTCCAAATGGGGAATAAAATTAACAGGAAGGGGAAGTGATAGGTCTTCTTTAATTATCATTAAGATACTAATAAAAGGGCAATATGCTAATTAGAGCAGGCATCTTCCAGATATCCTTCCGGAGGTACTTTCAGGACAAAGCCACAACGGCTGCCTGAGGCTCAGGCAAGCAGCGGAGGTTAGGAGTGGCTGCAGCAGAGGCATGATGGGGACGTCGCCTTTCCCTGATAGGCCAGGTCACTTCCTGCAGAGGGAAGCCAGAGGCAGCAGCTGCGAGGGGGTGATGTGAGCAGTGCCTTCCTCTGATCAGCTGGTAGCCTTCCACCTCCCACCTCCCACAGAGGGAGGCCAGACTGTGCAGGGGAGTGGGCCTAATCCATCAGTAGGACATTCCCGAGGGCTCCCAGACTGTGAGAGGGGGCAGGCAGGTCTAAGGGCCCACCCCCACACCCTAGTGCTTGAATTTCTGTGCACTGGGCCACTAGTCAATAAGAAAAAAAATGAGTATACACAGTTCTGGAGTGATTGCTTTCTAACCCATTCTAACCATAATCAGTTAACTCCTAAACCTTTTGATTTAACAGGAATCAAAATTTATACTCAGCAAATATATTAGTTTTGTGACTCATAGCACAAGGAACTAGAAGAATCTGAAGATGAATATGATGTAGCTTTCATGCTAGAGGAGGAAGGAACCTGGTAGGAGAAAGACATGGCAACACACATACACAGAGTATAAGTGAAATGTCAACTGATATGAGTAAGGGAGAATTATAAGAAAGTGCTATGAGATTAAGACGTGGTATAATATGGTACAGTATAGTGTTGTGGAAGAAAAAGTAGGGTTTCATGGGGGAAATTTTTTTGGGAGGACCTTGAAGTGTGTGTTAAATTCTGAGCACGTGATTATGTCTAGGTGTACGAAATAGTGTGAGAAAAGACACTGAGTCAAGAAAGCCTTTAGGAATAATAGGAAATATAGTTTGGCCTGAGAATTCAGTATGTGATGAAGAATAAAGGCAGATAAGTGGTGAGGCCTGCCGGAGTCCATTCATTATCTTTGCTGGCTGGGTTTGGACGGAGACCCCCCAGAAAAGGCTGGTGACCTTTTGGAAGTTAGAACTGTGAACTACCCAGTAGGTTTGAGTGGTGATGGTTGAAGCATCTCCACTTAAGTTCACTCAATTAGATCTTTGTTGATTGTTGTTAATCGGATGCTCCTGGAGATCTGTTGATAGGTTAATCGGGTATTCTGCCTATTCCTGAAGATTGTTTGCGGATGTGTGTCATTAAAACCTCTTTACCCTAAGGGCTACTCCAGATGAATAAAAGCTTGGAGAGACCTGAGCGAAGCGGGAGGAGGAGG
>NW_006297819.1:1512752-1534334 GCF_000327345.1 Myotis davidii | reverse complement strand
ACGTGATTATGTCTAGGGGTACGAAATAGTGTGAGAAAAGACACTGAGTCAAGAAAGCCTTTAGGAATAATAGGAAATATAGTTTGGCCTGAGAATTCAGTATGTGATAAAGAATAAAGGCAGATAAGTGGTGAGGCCTATAGCACTTCTTGGGCCTGAAACTGGAAAAAAGAGTACCACTCTCTCAAAGCTAAGACAGTTTACATAAAAGTGAAAAAGACACCTTTTGAATGCTTGGTTTCATCTACTGCCTTGCCAGGGAGACTTTAGTTTAAACATTTATTCCTAAATTTTATTTTTCAGGGATGTTTACTAATGATGGTAATATTGGTAACAGAAAGTACCTTGGGGCTTGGTTTGTATTTATTTCCATTTAACTAATTTTACTATCTGCCTCAGTATCTTTTATTATTATAAACTGGATGAATTAGTCTGTGATTCCAAAATACACAGGGACAGTTAGCTACCAAATGGGAAGATTTCTAAACTTATGAAGCCTAGGTCAGGACATCTAAATGACAACCTCTGTTTATTCATAGGGCAATAAAAAACGAGCCCAGAAGCCAAAAAATAAATGGTGGATGGCTGAAGTTGGACACTTAGAACCATGGGGTATTTGAACTGGAAGAGACCTTAAAGAGAGTCCAGGCCAGTGATTCAGAGTCTTCACTAATATGTGTCTCTTCAAGGGTCTACTTGGGTAGTAAAGAGGATCAGGGATCTATATCTAATATTTTAAAAGGTTAATAGAAACTAAGCATTTATTTTCATATGATCCTACAAAATCACCAAAATAGCAACCATCTCATTGAATAATTAACTTTTGTGTGCATGTTCCTTCCTATGTTTTTCACTGTTCTTAATACATATTCAATAAAATGAAATTCCTGAGCAATAAAAACAGGAAAGTAAATTATTTACTATAACTTGATATGTTAAAATATTTCCAAATAAACCCATGCGCATAAATAATTAAATAAGTTGTTGTGTTGAATATGGCAGAGCTATATTTGACCCAACTGCCAGATTACATAAATGGAGAAACTGAAATTGAAAGAAATAGAAATATATATCAAAGATCATATAGCTAATTAATGACTAAAGTGGCATCAGAACCCAGATCATAAATATGCTAACTCAGTATTTTTTTCTGCAATAGTACCCTGATAGATGGACTCTCAAGAAGATTCTAGAATGGAAGGCAGGAAAGATTTAGTCCAGAGACCATAGATAATACAATTTAAGATGATCTCAACTAATTCTTTTTTATTTATAGAGAATCCTACTCATCAAAAATGCATGATGATTAAAGAAGACATAAAATAATATACTTGATTTATTTCGTCCTGAGACAAAGTCTTCACAGTGCCTGACATTATTTAAGAGTTTGGTTTATGTACTTGTAATATCCTTACTAATGTACTATTTACTATTCCAACATACCACTGAAACTCACCTGGGAAATGATTTTACCCATTTTATCAATATTAAATCTGAGGCTCAAGTAAGTTGTGTGTTTTTCCAAAAGCTGTTTCAGTAGTGAGACTAGGACTGGGCCACTGGGCTCCTTAAACTTCATTTCCAATCTCTGTTCTAGTTTCTTGGAAATTGGTTTTATCAGTTTGACTGCAAGCTCTTCCTGGAAATGACAGCAATCAGATGAAGGAAGAGAGAGGGAAGACATGAGAAAAATATAATGTTATGTAAGGATTTTTAACATGTTGTCCTTTGCACTGATATATTTTCTCCATCAAGTTGAATATTTGAGAATTGCCTGTGAAACACCAATTCCCAGAGGAGTTGTGATCAACACATTAGCAGCAAAGGTTTTGAGAACTATAATATACCACATCAATTGGGATGAATATTAAAAGAGAAGCCTGATACATGTCCCAGTTAGTAGTGTCTCCATTGGAACTGACAATAGAGGTCTGTGCCCTTTACTCTTATTGTTACTGTGATTGGAATGTCATTAAGGAGGATCTAGTTTAGGTCAATAGGTGGCCCTGAATCCTAACTCCTGTCAATTCCAATAAAGGCTTACAAAGGGACCATACTACTTACCTCTAATAGAATTTTAATGCCTTTCTTGTCTTTCGGCATCATCCAAAATAACCATTTGTGAAACACCTAGTCATGCCTGTTAGGGTAAGCTGAGCAACAGTTTGGACTCAGATTATCATAGTGGCTATAGGAATTGTATTCATTGTCATTAATAATAATTTTACCTTCATATATATACTGATACACATTTATAACTGCTTTAGAATTGACCAAGCAGCTATAGAACTAGATAATACAAAAAATGATTATGTATTAGAAGGTAAAACTATTATTTTAATAGTATTTTCAAAATAATATATTTATAAAGCAAAAGATATCTAATAATTCAAACATATCTTTGAGACCATATAACTAACAATAGAGAATAGAAAGGCACCAGTAAACTATATATTTATTAAAAAACATAGGCAGATTTTCTGGAGATAAAAAAAGACCTTTCATCTTTGAAATATGTTTGAAAAGGTAAGAACCTATGATTTGAAATCTTCCACTATGAATATGGAAAATTCTCTAATTACATGTGCATAAGGAAGATATATAATCCCAACTTCAATTTATTTCTATAAAAACTCAGCCCTTAAAATAGTAATTAGCAAGTTATATGTATTTGGGTTCAATACAATTCCTAATGTACAACAAATAATATAGAGGCATATTTTTTTGGTCTTAAACCCAATGTCAAAATAAATTAACTTTTAACAATGTTGGAATGTGGTATCTGTTACTGTGGTGAATGTCCAGGAATTACAAATTTTTAAGTGTGAATAACTATATGTGATTGCTCATGCTGCCCTTATAAGTTTATATTAGTTAAAATAAAATATTTTCAAAAATGTGTATCTAAAAGCAATGGTTATATAAATGAGAATAAGGCTATCTATAGTATAAACTCCAAGATAAAAGCTACCATCCTTGCCGAAACCGGTTTGGCTCAGTGGATAGAGCGTCGGCCTGCGGACTGAGGGGTCCCGGGTTCGATTCCGGTCAAGGGCATGTACCTTGGTTGCGGCCATATCCCCAGTGGGGAGTGTGCAGGAGGCAGCTGATCGATGTTTCTCTCTCATCGATGTTTCTAACTCTCTATCTCTCTCCCTTCCTCTCTGTAAAAAATCAATAAACATATTTAAAAAAAAAAAAAGCTACCATCCTTGCTACTGAGTACATCTTACAGACTAAAAAAAAAATCCTGACTCTTTTTTTCAGGAAAAAACTCAGCAAAATGCCCTCAAACAAGTTAAGGTTTAGCTATCAAAGACAAGTAAAGTATTATTTACCCCAACTCTGTTTGCTTATCTACACCTTTTAACAGATGCATCTTTGCAAGAAAAAGTTAAGCTTTCTTGGTCTAATGTAATTTTTTAATGTGATTTATCTTCTTCTCAGAAAAAGCATCAAGAGAACCAAAGCAGCACCATTAGTATACTTGAACTAGCAACAGAGTTTATATTTTAATAATTAATATCTTCTCTGCCACATTGTAAAACCCAACTAAAACAAAGGATGTGTAATGGTTTATTGACATTCTAATTAACAAGTTTGAGTAAAATGGACAAAAGTCAAGAAAATGTATAACTGCAAACAGGCTCGCTTGGAACCAAGAATAAGGTATAACCTGATGAATAACATGAGTCAATACATGTACTAATAGGCCATTTATGTAAAGGATTATGAGTTTAGGCCTTGGATTCATATAGCCCATGCTTAAGCATATTTTCATTATGCATAAGCTATATGAACTTGGACACATTATATCCCTACTCCAACCTTCAATTATACCTATAAAGTGGGTATAACATAATCTAGCTCAAATAATTGTTCATAAAATAATATGTGACAAATATCTGAAGTAACTAGCATAACACTTGACTTTGAGCAAGCCATCCCTAAATATTCCATTATCAGCAATATTCATAAATTTACATAGAGGTCACATTCTAAAAAAGGAAACAGTAAAGAAATGCTCAAAATAGTTAATAATTTAAGGTTCTAGAAATGTTACAGTCATTTAGATAAGATTTACAAGGTTTCAGAGAGGAAGGGAGAGGGAGAGAAAGAGACAGAAACATCAATGATGAGAGAGAATCATTGATTGGCTGCCTTCTGCAAGCCCCCTACTGGGGTCAAGCCTGCAACCTGGGCATGTGCCCTTGACCAGAACTGAACTTGGGACCCTTCAGTCTGTAGGCCAACGCTCTATCCACTGAGCCAAACCGGCTACGGCTAAGTTGGTCCTTTTTTAATCCCAGCTCACAGACACACACACACACACACACACACACACACACACACACACACACACACACACTCACACAGAATTAACTATAGAATCCACAAATGAGAACATCAGATTATGTAGATTGTGTTCAGTTATTCCTGCCACTTCTGGATGATTTCCCTTGCAAAGGCTCTATTCCCTGTGCCAGATAATGATATGGCTTCTCTTGCATACATAAACACCAAGGCCAAAGTATACAAGAGATGCTGGGCATGGCTCAGTATGCAAGATCCTTGCTTTCCAACAGATCATACTAATGTGGTCTCTAAATTGAAGAGCTGATACTAAACATCTGGCGCCTACTCATAAAAACAAGAAAAACTCGTGCCCAGAAAGTCATTGCATGCCACAACAAATATTTTGTCTTGGCTACAATTCCCACAGCTTGGAAATATTAAAACTTTTAATGTGTGGTCATCTGAAATACCTACCTCCCAATACACTTTGTAGAATTTAACTTGACCAAGAAAGAATCATACTAATAAGAGGAATGCTTTGTGATGCCTGTAAATTCTGAAGGACAGATCTAAGCAACTGGAATGTGGATACAGAAAAGGAACATTTTAGATTATAGTTTCTGCAGATATAGTGGTAGTTTGAGTCAAAGAGTAGTAATTTCATATAGAGAGGCAATTGATAGAAAGCATCGGCAATCATTTACAAAAATAAGTCCCCCTTTCTTCCTAAAGTGGTAGAGCATGATCTTCCCGACTTGATGGTTTATGATAAACCTCAGCAATTACGCAATGCTACTTTTTGTCGGGGGGCGGGGGGGGGAAGCGGGGAGTTGAGTATGAGGAGGGTTTCTGAAAAGCATATCTTTATTCCTTTGCAGAAATAACTCATGCTTTTGAACAAAATCAAACATCTCCCATCCTGCTATAAAGTAAATACTGACATAAGACAAAAAGGCAGTATCTGGAGACTGTAAATGCCTCATACTTTGATTAAAAATGCTTTTGTCAATTACAGATTGATTTTGTAGCTCATTACAGTGATGAATGTCGGGGCTGGCGGAGGTGGTATTTCACCACTTGGCCTGAGGGTGTACTCAGTTAGAAGACGGTAAAATTACAATTATTTTCCAGCACTCGTCGATGTGCCTACACTGACCCAGTGGGCGCCACTGGGGTAATTTTTAAAAATGGCATCGTGTGGAATGGTACAAAAAAGAATAGTACATCAGCCCTTCTGGAAGGAAAACATTTTAAACAAATATTCCTTAACAACCTGCTGAGAATCTTGCCACATGATAAGTAATGCTGAAACACATCAGCTGGGCTTTGAAGTAAGCTAGAATGTGTAGCGGAGGAATATGCAAATATCTCTGTGTGTACCACTATGACTATTAAAACTATACATAATTTATAAAATGTATGCAGGCACAACCATCCCCACATATAAATACAAATGTACCTTTTTTCCCCCTCTTTAAACATCGGAGGTTGTTAGGAGTTATGGGGAAATTAGAGGATATAGGTAAGAGCTGCAGGGGGAAGAAATCAATATTCAGTAGTGACTGAGAAGTGAAAAAGGGAAATTCATCTCACTTTGTAATACATTCATGTCATGCTCTAAAGTGCCCTGTATTTCTGGAGTCACGGTGTGGTTTCTTACTCTGATATCCCTGGATTATTCACAGGGCAACCTCTAATGACAACATCTCTATAAAGCTAGATGGCCAAAGCAGCAACATTCATTCGAGAGATAACATGTGAACCTTCTATGTTATATACCTATCACCTTCCATAAATTATGATGACTTAGATTTCAATTAAAAACTTAAGTCAATCGATATTTCTTAATATTAAGAAAGAAGATATTATATGAGATTGGTATCAGCAAGACTTGGAATTAGAAAAAGAATAGGAATCATTTCAAGTTGAAGATTAGGAAGCCTAGCTACACTATGACTATAGCAATATTAGCCATCCATCTACACAATTGCTTTTTATAATAGTTCACCATGAACACAAACTATTTATGGCCTACTCTCATGGCAATATATCTCTTTTCTGCTAGTTGTTTAGAATCCCAATACTGTGAAATGGAACCATGGTGACAAAAAAATAATATTTCATATAATGAAATGTCAAGAAATTTAAGTTAAAATAAGGTAATGAAACATAGGTTCGAGGCATAAAACCTGATCTATGCTTATAATCCAAGTGGAAAATGGATAGTAGAACATCTGCATCATTTTAGAAACTGATTATGTTTGGCATCAAGGACCAGGTTAAAAAATCTCATTTTTCTTACCTATTTTATTATAACAGCAGGAAGAAACAGAAGGGAACAGGTGTTCATAAAGTCTGGAAAAGATATAAGGTAGCTATTGATGCTTTTTTAGCAAGGAGACAATATACAGTGAAAAATAAACTTGCGGTTATCCAGAGTATTAAAAAAAATGAGATATTTAAAATTAACTGTATTATAATTGTTACAATAATATGCTTTTAGATGGCTTATTTTTGTGCCAAGGGGGCAAAATTGGAGTAGAAATGGCGCTATCTAAGTAGTGTTTGCCATAAACAATTCCAGGACAAGTCCTGCTGATGAGATAAAATCTGAAAGAAAAAATAACACTGTCAGCAATAGAAAGTGCTTAGGGCAGCTCCGGTGGCAGCCATCTTAATGGCCTCAGGCCTTAGGCTCTGAGTGTGGCATTTTTTCTACCTCGTAGGTAAAGATGATTTTAAATATTACCTGTAGGCAAAAAACAAATATCATTTAGAAAAAAAGCAAATGAATACTTGTCCTGGTGTTCTACATATGAAAGAGAAAGTCTCTCAGTTACTCAACTCATAAGTTGGTACAGCCAAGGGTCCACTCTTTCTGCAGAGAAGAAAGGAATCATTGGTGTAGATGGTAGTGATACAGTATTTCCTCTTCCATATATGGTAGCATTGCCAGACCATTTGACAATCTCATTACCTCCTCTCTCTCCTGCCAATATTCTGGCTAAAATTCTACCACACTTTTTACATTCCTCTCTCCAAGGGCCCAGCTTCTAAAGGACTGAAAGCATGTGCCCTTGAGTTCATCACTTCTGAGAGTAATACAGAGGTTCCCCTATAGACTTGGTGATAGGTAAGGCTATGAGGACCCTGCACTGTGCAAACTCTTTGTAGCAAGCAAATCATGAAGATTTATCAAATGTAAGTTCCCCTTTCCTTCCTTTTTACATTATTCACATATTTGGCAAGGTTGTGGAGAAAAGAGAACCCTCATGCACTGCTTGTAGGAATGCAGACTGGTGTAGCCACTGTGGAGAACAGTATTGCGTTTCCTCAAAAAATTAAAAATGGAACTCCCATTCGACCTAGTGATCCTACTTCTAGGAATATATCCTAAGAAGCCTAAAACACTCATCAGAAAGAATATATGCACCCCTATATTCATAACAGCACAATTTACAATAGCTACGATTTGGAAACAGCCTCAGTGCCCATCAGCAGATGAGTGGATAAAAAAAAAATTATGATACATTTACAAAATGGAATAATCCGCAGCAATAAAAAAGAAAGAACTCTTGCCTTTTGCAACAACATGGATGGACCTGGGGAATATTATACTGAGAAAAATAAGCCAGTCTACAAAAACTAAGTATCACATGATCTCACTCATATGTGGAATCTAATGAACCAAATAAACTGATGATCAAAAATAAACCCAGAGACATAGAAGCATGAACAGACTATTGAACCTCAGAGGGAAGGCAGGTCAGAGTGGGTAGGAAGAGATCAATCAATGAACTTGTATGCATACATGCATAACCCATGGACACAGGTGATAAATAGGGTTGTGAGGGCTTGGGGGGGGGCAGAGCATGGTGGGAGCAGCTGGAAGAGGTTAATGGGGTTGGAAAGGAGAATTTATATAATATTTTCAACAATAAAGATTAGAAAAAAAGATTAGCCAAGACAACATGTTAAATTCATGCCTGAATATCCAATAAACTTTCTGCTGACTGCTTTGTAAAAGCACTTATGGTGCCACATTTCTTCTCTGTTTACTGTTCTCCTTCCACTTACCTAACTGTGAGCACCAGATAAAAAAAAAAAACAGCCTATGTTTGGTTCTGAAAATCAATTAAACAAATGTACCAAGTTACATTAACATACTAGGATTTGTAATTTACCTCCACTTTAACATTTGAGCCGATTGTAAAATAATATTAATTCGGAAAAAAAAGGAAAATAAGACTAACACTGGCTGAACATGGTTAAATATCTACAGTTCAGCGTGAGCTCGCTAAGGTTTATGTGGACAGCAGAATGCAGCACTTAGGAGCGGAGTCTGGAATCAGAAAGCTTTCTTTCACCACCTACGAGTTATGAGATGTGAAAATTACCATTTTGTGCCTCAGCCTTGCCATCTGTAAGACAGGGAAAATGTCACTGTTCTCACATCTTCTACTGTCCCAAAGATGCGTTGGCCTTGTCAGTGATTGGTCCAGCACAGCAAGGTGGAGGCACTCTCTCCAAGGTGGATGTAGTAAGAGGATTATTTGTAAAGAATTTTAAAACAATATTAAAATCAACTAAAGGTTGAATAATAACTTCATTGTAACCTGCACTTTGCAATTCTAAACAAAGACATAAAATACTCCTTCAGGCCAGAAACTTTTAACACCGGGAATTTTAGTATAACAGGGAAAGCCTTATGGTGAGAATATGCTAAGAATAAAGATGCATTAGATCAAGGAAATACATATCATTTCTAATTTATCATATTAATGCATTTTGGAATAAAACCACAGACATTTGTAGAAAGATAAAATAGTCTCTTTAGATTCAGCACAGATCTCATTTAAAGACGCATGATGCCTTCCATATCAATTGTTTCCCAGCCATCACTAAACTGCTGTGAATCAATCTTTGGCTTTAGCTTCTCTGACTGCCAATGCTGGCCACAAGCATTTACTTCTTCGATTACTGAGATACAAAGAGGACAGATATAGTAACATCGCCATTTGTAAATTATTTTCAAGTGCTAGGATAAAATGTAATCTATATGTAGAGTACATTTTAGGCTATAATTAACAAAGGCAAATAATGATTACATTTCTCAGTGGAAATTTTGACAGAAATAAGGGCACCTCCATTTAGTCTGTGTAATACTCTTCTCTCCCATCATTGCCCTGTTAATTATTCTCAAGATCACTTACTTTTACTTGCAATTTTTTAAGTTGATGAGACCATTAAATTTATCAGCTATCCAAATACATTTGAAATTTATTAAGACTCCATGCTGCCTTTGAACTGGAAATAGAGGAGGAAAATAACTCACTTTTAAAGAAATTAAAGTAATAAAGCAAAATGGTTACCACTTTATTTTAAGTGCCCATTAACTAGAGCATAAGAGATAGAGTCAAAATGGAAATATCAGAGATATAAACATGTGAAACACATACCATTCTTTGCACACAAGCATGAGGACACTAATCCAGTAATCAGCCCTCCCAGAACACATGTCAAAAACATGCCAAACAAGAATACTTTAAGGATCTATTTTCTATTAAAAAAAATGGGGTCTCACTAAAATCTCACTTTGTGTAAAGGAGTCATTGAAATCGTTGAGAAAATGCTTTCATTTATTGATGATAAATCTTAATTCATTTTCTCCATTAAGCAACTGCAAATCTTTGGGTTGAGAATGACACAAAATGGTTTCTATGAAATGATGTGATTCATGACATTTTTATTCCTTGTAAATTGAGTCCACACAAATTTTCTTAAACTGTGGATATTATTCTTAGTGTCTTGAAGAACTGCTAGTTGCTTCCTAAATCTTCAAATTTGCTTCATTTAAATATGTTGGCTCGTTGCTAGAGTTAATGATGATGAATAGAATCAGGATTCAATTTTTAATAAGCTGGGTTAGCTCTAGCCTAGGCAGAGCCCTGCTATTTGCATGATGGGATCTGAATTTTCTAAAAAGGTTCCTACAGCCCTAGTTGATTTGGTTCAGTGGATAAAGCATTGGCCCTAGGAATGAAGGGCCCTCGGTTCAATTCCAGACAAGGGCACATGACCGGGTTGTAGGCTCAATCCCCAGTAGGGTGCATGCAGGAGGCAGACGGTCAGTGATTCTCTCTCATCATTATGTTTCTAGCTCTCTCTCCCTCTCCCTTCCTCTGTAAAATCAATAAAAAACATTATTTAAAAATTTAACAAAATAAAAATAAAAGTACAAAGGTTCCCACATCTCCTAGTAGGTATTAACATATCCAAAACTCACATATATCTATGTCTATATATTTATATATCTATCTATATCTATCTAACTATCTATCTATCTTATTGGTTTCAGGGGGGAATGGAGAGGTGGGAGAGAGAGATAGAAACATCAACGATGAGAGATAATCATTGATTGGCTGCCTTCTCCATGCCCCACACTGGGATAGAGCCTGCAACCTGGGCATGTGCCCTGATTAGGAATCAAACAATGATCCGCTGGTTCATAGGTCAATGCTCAACCACTGAACCACACTGGTTGGGCCCCAAAGCTTTATTTTAAGTTACTTATTTAAACCCCTGGTTACACAAAAATCACATTAAAATACACATCAGGGAGATGTAATGAGAGGATACCTTAGTATCTGTTGTTTCTTTATTAAGTTCTCATACCATAGTGATTTTATAAATCAAGAGATGTCGGAAAAAAATGGGGCACTGCCTAAGTCCTAAGTGGGAAGCCTAGAGGGGCAACTAGGAAACAAAATTGAAGGTCGAGTAATGACGGAAGAATCAGACTAAAAGGAGGGTGGATCCATTTCAAAATCCTTTCCAAGTCTGTCTTATACAATAAACTAACAAGTAAGAAATGTAAGAATTTTATAAACAGTTATCTTTTTTTCCCTTTGTCTTTTCATTTTTGCTTTTCTTCAGATGTTGATAACACAGTTGACATAAACACGTTGAAGATTCACTGGCATAAAAGAAAACATTTGAGTTCTCTCAGAACCTTGCACAGGCCCAATTACAGACCTCTGTAAATATAAGATAATTGCTTAATGAAAGCTTAAGACAGAAGATTGGCCTCAACTTTTGTAATTTATGAAATTGAGTTATTCAGCAATGTGTCTTATGTACATTTACTGTTTTCTATTAGGGTGATGACTAGATTTCCATTAGAAAATATAATAGAAAAATCTTTAAAATGAAAAAAACATTTTCAATGAAACATCGTTTTGAATTTACAAGATTTGAGGCCTGTATCTGGAAATATGATTCTGATGTAGCTATGCTCCCAAATGACTGTCATTTCACTAAAACACAATTATTTTATTTATTAGATATTTACTTGTGGAGATTATGATTTCATGCAAAACAAAACCCAAAACAAACAAAACCAACCAACTAAAGAACCAACCAACAAAACGAATGCAGTACCATAGAAAGGAAGGCATTCTAAACCTTATAGTGATCACAAGTGTGGGTGTTTTGTATGTAGTGATGTTTAGATGGATATCATGCTTGTAGTTTATTTGCTGCTCTCTTGCCTGATCTTCTGAGCATAGAGGGTGTGGCATCTCTGAGCTCTCTGGCCAGCTTAACACCCCTCAGAATTTCACAGCTGAGACTGGAGAATCTGTGGAAATCACCTGCTTGACATTCTGTGTCCCTTTGAGGATAAAGTGACCTTGGAGGTTAGCAAGCAGGAACAACTGGCAATTCTGGTGTCCTTGAGCTCACTTATATAGGTAGGCCTTTCTTCAATGAAGCTCTTCGAGATATGACACACAACTGCAGAGATATGCATGCAAAGTTTGTAATGGGGCTACTGTTTTCTCCATTGTCCTGGTTCTAGTCCTAAATAAAGACTTTGGTCTTTAAATTGCCCAACCCAGACTTTTCCCCTTAGTTAAGAGCACTCAATAAATGCTGCCATATAAAAATAATTTAAGATGCACAAGATTAAAAATAAATGCCAAACCAAGACTGGAATTAGGTCAAAGCCAACTTTGATCTATAACAGGTTATAGATGTATGAGTCATGATTGTAAATCAGATGTCCATGTACATATAACTAAACTAGTTTTATTTATTTAAGGTACTTTTTATTTCTAAATGAATTTACAGCCTCAGTTCTTTAAAAGAATGAAGAAATATTAATTAAATCTGATAATTACATTATTTTTAGTGAATCTATTTTAATAGGAAAGATGCACCTTTTTGAGAGGATGTAACCTCATTTCAGATGAGAAAGGTTAAAATAATCAAGGTTTGATGGCAAGAGACATGGAATATGTTTCTATTTTTGCTTCACAGTAACTATGAAATGTATAAACTATTTTCTCTAACAATTCTCCAGACACATGAGAAAAAGGACATGTAAAAATGATACTCTATTCCTTGCTTTTATGATGCTCAATGGCATCTGTACTAACTTCTAAGAGAGCTGCCTTGGAGTACAAAATCAGAAATCTTTATATTTGTGCTAAAATCTTATTTTAAATATTTTCATTACAGCATATCATACGCAGATGTGCAAAGATCATAACTGTACAGCTTCATGTATCTTCACAAACTTGACACACCTGTGTAAACAGCACCAGATCTAGAAACAGTCCCAGATCTAGAAAAAGGGCACAAGCATCACTCAATACCTCATGTGTCTTCCTGCTTATTATACTCTGCTTCTGAGCTCCATCCACATACATTAATTTTGTATTTTATGAACTAAAATAAATGGAATCTGTGTTTTTTTGGTTCAATATTATGTCACACGATTTATTGATATTATTGCGTGTAGTTATAGGTCATTCTCATTGATAAAATAGCATAGCATTTTATTGTGTAAATATATCCCAATTTATTAAAAATTACATTTTAAATGTTATGCTTGGCCAAAAGAGCTATTGGATTTTTTGAAGGGAGGGGGCAGTATAACTGAATATAATATAAAAACATACATGTTTTAAAAATTAAAATCCTATTTTTAAGTATAAGCGGATTAGGGAGAAGCCAAAAATGCAACCCCTTCCAACCAAACCACATTGAAAAAAATATATAGAAGGATTCAATACTTAGCACCAATTAAGCTCTTTTAATTAATATTTGTAAATACTCTGAAGTGAGTTTTAAGTGTGGTAAAACTCATATGAAGTTTTCTTTGCTAAATAAATGAGCAATGGGATGGATATTAGAGGATTTGATAAATATTAATTAATAATTCAGTTGTTGATGATAAGAATAAAAAGTTAAGAATCATGAGTTTGACCTCAGGAGGGGAAGCCCATCAGAACCAGTAAATGTCTAAATTAGATATGTACTTAAACGTGGAAAGCAGCTCTGGCCTGTAAGAACTTACACTAGTTTAAATTAATGACTACCAAGGTATTTCCAAAGCAGAGATCCTGTTTTAATTTGGTTTATTATATAAGAAAAACTAATTTATAGTCAAGAGTTGAAATTCCATATTTATGAATACACTAAAAATTCTTAAAAACCATTATCTTGAAAAATGTGTAAAATGCCCCCTGATAATCTTGTTTGCAGTATTAATTTTTTAACAAACAAAAACATATGGTTTAATGCGCTGGCACAAATTTCAAATTAGAGCTTTAAATTAATGTACTATGTTGAAACGCCTTTCCCAAATATTTTATATTTTCTCTAAATCTTCATATTTGGGGCATTTTATGAAAGGAAGTCTCTTGACCTTCCAAGACACACCATACCTGAAGTGTCTGTGCTCAATTCAGAGTTCTGTGGCTATTTCTGCAGAATCTCCATCCATTTCCCATTCTTGGCCTTGCCACACCTTGTATATACCCTGCTGTTTTAATTGTCTTTGATATTTCCTGCACTTATTGCATAGCATATCTCTGTAAAATCATCCTTCCACTATTATATTTTCAAAGAGAAGATGAAAACGGAGTCTCTGCCAGTAATCACCTACCTTACAACTATTACAACAGAATCAAGAGTCCAAAGCATTTCCAAGAGCCAAGTGTGTTTATTATCACAAACACATGACTGGAACTATAAATTCAGCAAATGCAAAGAGTTTATATTGATTCAATTTTGCATTGAGGTTTCACAGCAATGGCATTGCCTCATTACAGGCAGCAACAAAAGTGTCCAATAGCTTGTAGCTAATGAAGAACTTGGTCATATGGGGCACCTTTGTCGAGGACATTAGTAAGGTTTCTGTAGCCACTGAACACAGCGGTGAAGGGAAAGGATAAGTAGTTGCATGCCCAGTGTTATCAGACTTAAACTGAGTAGTAAAATAATAATAATAAGCTTTATCAGTAGGACAGCTAGTGACTTACGAAAATTCCTAGAAGTAAACATTTCCTATATGAAAAAAATTCAATCCAATTATTTAAAATTTACCATATAAAAATATCAATGACATTAAAAAAAACAGTCTTGTTCACAGTTGCTTACAGTGTGGTGAGGTTTCTATTTTACTATAAACTATACTTCACGCCAAAAAATATAATGGAGAAATGCGTAACAGTAGGGAAAACAATTTCTAATTCTAAAGCATGGCTTCTTTGAATCTTGAGAAGTGGTGATTTCTGATGAAGCTAATTTGTGCATTTTAATTACGGCATTTACTGGAAGTGCTCTTTGAAAAGAGAGGAAGAGTAAGCTACGGTGTCTTCTGAAGAAGAGTGCCCAGAGCAAAATTATATTGGCAGCAACCAGTTAATGAAGGGAAAAAAAATGGAAAAAAGATTTTCAGATGGAAAGGTATTTCATAATCACGCTTGGCTTTAGGTAACGTCCTAAAATGGTCCATAAAATGATGCAGAAGCAGCAGCGAAGCAGGATTATTATTGTTCTTTGTTTAGTTTTTCTGAAGCTCAGTTTATGTGAAAAAGAAAAATCATTGGCTTTGAGGCAGAGAAAAAAAGATATCAGCATCTCACCTCTGCCCACATTTAAAAGGTTTCTGGAAGAGGAACAATGACTCTTTAAAATGCCTTCAGCTAAGCTTTAAGCTACCAATAATGACATGCCAAACAGAAACTGGGGGAAAAAAGCCTCCATATTACTGAACGTGGGACTTGGGCAACCCCCTCTTTCCAATTACAAGAACAAGCTGAGCCACAGTACAGCCAGGTAAGCTTGAGTCAGGTAGTAGGAAGGAGGGTGGACAGTGAAAGGGGAGAGAGGTCAAAGCAGTGGGTGTATGGCCCTGAAGGAGTGTTCTGGTGGTTGCACTGACCGAACATATTTGGTTAGGAGGTCTTTAAGAGCTACCTCCCCTGCTATCCTTTAAGCTCACACATGATAAAATGCACTGAATTTCTGGAAATCACGTTCACTTTCCACCTGCATTGATGATCCCAACCCCCCTTTTCTTTGTCATCTTTTATCAATAGCACACTGCCTCTCGCATCTTTAGGTTCTGCCAATACTTCCTTCTGCCTACAGGCTGACTGTATAAAAAAATCCATCAATTTCCAGAGGACTGAATCCTTCCACAAGCAGGAGACAATTACAGTTGACAAGGGATGAAGTCTTGGGTACCTGGGCTAGTTATAGGTGTTGAAGGATGTAGTAGAGTGAGGCATGGTGGGTGGACCTAGTACACAGGCTGCAAGAAATAAAACCAAGTTGGTTTTGGGTACAAATAAATAATGAACCACATGCAGATGGTCCCACTAAGACATACAGATATTTTAAAAGGACAGAATGAAACAGGATCAGATGCTGGGGAACTTCCAGAATCCTGAAACTGTGGCAATTATCCATAGGCCCATTTTTTTTCATGCAAATGCTTGTGATCTAGCTCAGTGTGTACTTGAACTGCCATCTCACTTCTGCCATTCCCCTTACCACCAAACTTAAGAAAAACAATTTACAGCCAGTTACCTTTGCATTTCCAGTCAAGTGCCTGGTAAACTTTTATAGACTGAGCTTCAGAAAACTAAACAACATCATTGGTAATTCCACAGTAGCCAGTTTATTAGTTTTCATGACCGTTATTTTTTTTTTTTTTGCTTCATTCAATTATACTTATATTGCCCACTTCTTAGATCTGCTCATGAAAACTTATACTACCTTGGTTTTCTATATATTTCTGTTTACAGATTCTTGACCTTCACAAGACAAAGAAGTAAAGAAAGAGGAAAAACAAAACAGAGCACCAATCTGCGGGCTTGCATTAGGACCTAAAGTGATTAATTCATAGTCCTACATGTTAGACCTTTCTGACATCTCTGTTGAGAATAACTGTGGGGAGTCAAGTGTTAAAACAGAAAATGACATTCAGAGGCCGTGTGATGCTAGAGATGCATGTATGCAATTGTTCAGTAAAGATGGTGGCAGTAAAAGTGGAGATTCTGGGTGTACATAAAGGTAGAGCTGTGAGATACAGTGGCATCTCTCACAGGTGGAGGTAGTGGGAAGATATTCTGAAAATTTTGGGTATTACAACTGGAATAGTGGATTTTCCACCAACTAAAATGAAGAGGTATATGGGAGGAGAAGGCATGAGAAGAGCAGTAGTTTAGGTTTTGAGGAAACAGTCTTGCTGAGGTGGCGAATTTTTCTAAAGGATAAGGCTATCAGTTTGTAAAGTGAGGATCAAATCAATGATTGCTTTACTGCCTCATTTTTATCACTCTGGGGGTCTCTTTTTATCTAATGGCAAGGTGGCCACTTGCTTCCAGAGTTGTAACTCCCACCTATTTACTGATGATTCCCAAATCCGTGACTCTGGCCCTGCCTCTTCTCATGAACTCTTTGTCTTCCTACTGGACATCTTGGATGTTTCACAAACATCTCAACTGCAAATACCCAAAGCTATATTAAATCCTTCCTCTTCTAATGTGAGTGTTCTCTCCTCCAATGTTTTAAATTCCTGTCAAAACATCTTCATCCACCCAATCAAGCATGCTAGGAAGTCTTTGAGAAGTCACCCCATACCTGCCTCTTACCAACCTGGTCTCTAAATCCTCTCAACACTACTCCTCAAATGTCCCCTATCTTCCTTTCTCCTGTTCTCATCCCCATAGCCATTCACTGAGTTAAGTTTCACATCATCTCCACAGATTAGTTCCTCTGGTTTCAATCTTTTCCCTTAGTCTGGATTACTCCAGGTATCAGAGTTAGATTTGTAAAAACAATCTAATTTGGCATTCCTTCTTAAGAGATGCATCCCTGCCATGTGGCAAGACACAGACCAGGATGCTCAGAATTCCATGCCCTGCTAATCCTTCACCTTATATTGCACTGAGAGCACTTTTCATTTTTATCTTTGCTTTATTTTTCTTGTTCTGTTGCATCACAGCTCCCTGAAAAATGTCCTTGTGTCTTCTACTCTGCATTTCTCTCGCCTGGACTGCCCTCATCCAACTCTTCACTCCTGGAAAAATTTTAAAACATCAAAGCCCCACTCCAATCCCATTTCTGTAGTGCTTTCCCTGACCTATCTGAGTGGGATTAATTACTACCTCCCTTTTGCTTCTATAATCCTTTTCATACAGACATTACAGCATGCATCACATTCTGCCAGAGTTAATTTCTGAGAGGTCTGACTCTCCAGCTAGATTGCTAGCTTCTTGAAGGCAACAGCTGCATCTCATTCATCTCCGGAGCCCATACATCCAGCAGAGTGCGGGGCATGTGAGAGGCCCTCAGAATATGTTTGCTGAATTAAAGTTAATTTAAATGATGCATAATGGGGAAAATAATATTTCATATACAGAATTGACAAAACTCACTTTACAGACAACTGTTTAGAGTCAGATCTATTCCAAAAAATGAAATGCTTCAACTGTCACAGTGCAAAAGGAAATAATCAGGTCTGCCATACACACAAACTTCTGTACTTCCAAAATGACTTCAAAAGAAAGAGATTTTACAGAGAGCCATTTGTATTGAGCAGGATGTTGTTTTTCCCCCAGTAAGCATGACAGGAAACAAATAGGAAATTAAGCCTCCAGAGTGTTACTAATTGGTTCTTATGGAGGGAACTAGCCAACAACCCCCAAAGCACCTGTTAGGTGGCTCACAGACATCTTGAGAATCATCTATAACCTGTAAGACTTGTTTTTCCCCAGAGATATCATCCCTGATATGTATGTAAAGTATTGCTTAGACATCCATAATGGAGACTGGGGTAGAGGTTTGCATAGAATATCTCACTAAGTGACTAATGATCTCCAAAACCCTGATGCTTGTCACATCTGCCTTTCTCTGGGACCACGTGTTATTATACTTGCCAGTCTTCAGCACTGATAAAAAAAACTCTGGCCAAGCAGGTGAGAGGCTCTGAAATGGAATGCTATTAAACAATGTCTTTCTAATAAGAACTAAGAAAGCATTAAAATGGAATAATGTGAAATTATACATCAAGGTTATACAAATTATTATATTTTTAAATTTATAGTTATTCCTTATATTTAATCTTGATTATTGAGATAAAGCCTATATAGTTATCCTTATATTATCTCAGCTGCCATGGCACCCTCCTATTTTGCTTCTTGTCTGTATTTAGGTTTGGGGGACTTGGGAAGAATAACCAGATCTCCTAACTTCTAGCTGAGGGCTGTGTGCATAGACCCAGTACTGCTCAATTTCATTGTCACCCCAGATATGGATCAATTATATCACATTCGTCTTTACCAAATTCTGGTCAGAGGGTAGGAAGAACAAAGCCCTCCCTTTTAAAGTCATTGATAGAGAATGCAGAAAATCTAGAAACAGGACTCAGACCTCTGGGTGCCCAATACAGTGCTTTCACATACACTTTGAACAACGAAATAAGGAATATAAAGACATATGTCAAGGCCAATGGGAGCGGAAACGTCAAAGTGGGGTGTACGTGAAGGGACTCAGATGAGAGCTGAAAATAGAAAGAGTTGATGAGGGAAGCAATAAAAGCAAGCCGCTCTCAGGAGGCATTAGCGGTAAAAGAGCAATCTCGCTGGTCAATCCACGAGGTACTTGAATGCTGGTAGAAGGTGATTAAAGGAAGGGAGTTTCAGGTGTGCAAAGAACTCAAGTGAAACACATAATAGATTTTAAATCCTAAAGTGAATTTGAAATCAGCCATATTTTCTTTTCTCTCTCTCTCTCTCTCTCTTTAATCACAGAGGGAATCTGATTGAAGGAACATCTTAGCTTGTAGACCAGCCACGAGTTCACAAGGTCCTGAGAAAACCCTCTGCCTCCCTCTCCCCAGGTCTCTGAGGGTCCCGCAGGCCTTGCAGATGACAGGAGCGGCTGCTGGAATATGAAGCGTGGTGCCAAGGCTGTCAGCACTGGCCCGTTAGAAAGACTTGTGTTCATTCACTGTCTCAGCTTCGGGAGCCTTTGTGGGGAATGGCAATTCACAGTGTGAATTTCAATAGGATCTTTAAATCTCTCAGAGATGTTTCCCTTTCTCAGGGAAATTTCCCACTGCTTAACACTCACAGATTGACAGCTCTGCAGGTATCGCTCTAATGTAGCGGTTCCTTTCTCAATCCTTAGTGCGCGTAGGGCCTTATTTCCTACCTAGAGGGTTAGACACAATACAGTTTACAGATGATGTATTGTGGAATTGGGCACCTGAAGCCTGTATAATTTTGTTAACCAGTGTCACCCCAAGAAATTCAATAAAAAGGGAAAAAAATATTTTGATAGATATTTCTTTTCTAACTGACATCAGCCTTAAATTAAAATGAATCGGACCCTGCACCATACAGAAATATGGTTTGTATACGTTTCTCAAAATAGGATGTATTAAAGAAGACCTATCAAGTTTTGAGGGTTTGTGTTGCCATAGTAACCATTTTAGACTCAATTTAGAGAATGGGGCAAAAGAGGGACCGCCTAAGACATGTTTTCCTCAACCATAAAACTTCTGAGTGAATTACAGTCCCTCTGTTTGTGGCTTTCTGTTGCAAAGCAAGCAGAAGTGGCCAGGCAGATCTGCATATAGGCCCTTTCACCGAATAAGGCTGGCGGGAATTACAAATGGGCGCAAAAGTGCTCCAGTGTATTTCACAGCATTATCAAATATTAGAGTCTGGAATACATGAGGAAACAAGGCTGTGAGGAGTTAAATGACTAAGTCCTCAAATAAGGACACATCCGGGACAGGAAAATAACGATCTTGCCTCTCTACAAAGAAAGCAGTTGTGTTCCAAATGCAATAGGAGTACCATTTCCTTTCAGCATCACCATTTCTTTGTGAAAATTCTTACCCAATGGATTGGCAAATCATGTTGAGGATGAAAAAGCCAACAATAATAACAATAATAAATGAATATAATAATATTCAAACACAAAAACATGCTCTCTGAAGAAAGTAGAATTATGAAAGGGTCGTAATTCCACATTACTCCTTTTTGTTTTCCTATATGTAGTGAACTATGGGCTCTGAAACTGGTGAAAGTGTGTCTCAGCTAATTAGGTCTGTATGATCACTGCGATGACCTTTCTTCACACCCTCCCACCAAGCTGGAAACTTGCCCCACCCCCACCAAATCCACAACAGAAAGCTGGAAAATTGCTGCCTCCACTCCCCCAATTCACAGCAGAGATCTGACTCTTAACTCCATCACAGTGTAAGCCTACAACCAACCCTCCATGGGGTTCTATGCTTAAACTGCATGCCTAACTCAGTCCTCTCTAATAGAAATGTATTGCAAACAATAGAGAGGCATGAGTACACCTTTAAATTTCCTAGTAACCACACTAAAATAAAAATAAGCAAGTGAATTAATTTCATAAACCCATTTTATTTAACCTAATGCATCTAAAATATTATTTCAATATGCAATCAGTACAAAAATATTAATGATACAGTTTACACTTTTCGTACTAAGCCTTAGAAATCTGGTGTACATTTTATACTTAACAGCACTTCTCATTTTAGACCAGCCACATCTGATGTGCTCAGAAATCACATGTGGCAAGTGGGTACTGCATCAGGCAGCACAGCACAGACTATTTTCGGTGGGTCTTGCAAAAAAGAAGAAAAAGTGGATTCTTCTCCTGCCATAAAGATTCCTCACCCTACCGCAACCTGTCTTCTCTCAACTTTATACATAGATGACCTACTTCAAATCCCAGCAGAAGACAATTTACCATGTCATTAGAAGCTCCTGGTCACCCAATTGTTCCTCTAAACTTGAGAGAGTGAGACAAAAGCTAAAGTTTAAATCTAGAATATAATACACTAACACACATGCACATACATATACACACATATATGTAAGATACACACACACACATATGCATGGCAAATTTCCTTAAAATGTCAATTATTTGCTTTTTTATCAT
>NW_006297819.1:1492171-1512667 GCF_000327345.1 Myotis davidii | reverse complement strand
GTCAATCAGGCAGGCAGGCAAGTGGTTGGGAGCCAGCAGTCCTGGATTGTGAGAGGGATGTCCAACTGCCCGTTTAGGGCCGATACCACGAGGGTTAGCCTAAACGGGCAGTCAGACATCCCTTGAGGTGTCCCAGATTGGAGAGGGTGCAGGCTGGGCTGAAGGACACCACCCATGCACGAATTTTGTGCACTGGGCCTCTAGTCCGATTAATAAGTAAAATACTGGCCCTTACTGGTTTGGCTCAGTGGATAGAGAATTGGCCTGCGGACTGAAAGGTCCCAGGTTCGATTCTGGTCAAGAGCACATGCCTGAGTTGTGGGCTTGATCCCCAGTAGGGGACATGCAAGAGGCAGCCAATCAATGATTCTCTCTTCATTGATGTTTCTATCTCTCCCTCTCTCTTCCTCTCTGGAATCATATAAAAAAATAAGTAAATACTGAAGGAAAGAAACCTCACCTACTGTACTTCCTGACATCCTATTTTGATTTTGTGAAAAATTTCACACACGCACACACATACATAAACACACACTCCTTGGAGATTTAGAAATTTCTATTACAATATTATTCCACAATCTAAGCACCATTGTCCATGACACCTGCATGATGTGTGAGGCAGTGGAGATAATCGCTAATGCTACATTGAAGAGACAGCAAGAAGTATATCCTGGATTTCTGCATTTCTTCACAGTGATGGATTTATGAGATAAAAATTTCATGATTATCATTAGTCATTATTATTAATAGCAATCATTTGTTGAGCTTTGCTCAGTGCCATCATTGCTAAGTGCTTCACACACACACAAACACACAGAGACACACACATGCACACACATACACACATTATTTACTTTTTGGTTGGTTTTTTGTTTGTTTGTTTTTTTTGAAAATCATATATTTACCTTAGTTTCCACTCCACATTTTCTCTGGACCAAGGTGAAATATAAATAAATAATAACTTCATTTTTGTATCTCATTATTCCTTTCAGTCACAACAGTCACAACATTAATGTGAAAACTGTCCCCCAGTGAAATATTTCATCAGAATGTAGATTCCCTGTTTTATCAGAAGATATTTCAGCCAAAGAACTTATGACCTTTTGTTATTGAGTCATATATTAATAATATGAAAAGTAATAAACAGAAAATTTGAATCAGGATAACAAATGCCTCAGGTATTAGATTCAGGCTCACATTTTCACTTCTTCAGGCATAAATGTGAAGGGAGTCAGTTTGTCTTCTGTGCTAATGCATTTTTTTCCAATTCCCATTTTTAATTCTGCCTCACAGCTCAACACATCCATATAACTAGTTAATCAGATACTTCTACATCTGCTTACCTATTAATGGAGAAAGTCTAGGAAAGCCCATTTTGGGGCTATTTCTTTTTTTATTTATAGGCCCTAAGTGCTAAAAGATAATTTTATTTGCTTCTTCTATATTCAATCCATTAACAACAAACTAAATAAAGGGGAGTATTTTGTAAAAATAATGAATAACCTCTAATTTGTAAAAAAAAAAAAAGTTCTTAAAATACCACAATAAAAGTTATTTATTTGGAATATGGCTCTATAGTTTCCCACAGAAGTAATTTGATAAGAGCATGATTGATAATAATAGTTACTATCTGTCCATCTGTTCCAACATATGCAAGACATATTATCTCCTTTTGTTATAACAATACTGCAAAGAAATTATCTCCATGCTATAGCTGAGAAAAGTTAATATTAAATGACTTAAGACTGTAGTCAAAAATTGGCAGGATTAGTATTTGAGAGTAAACCTTCCCATGTCTCAGGTCTGTGTTTTGTCTGCCAAACCAGAAGCTTTCTTGGGGTTCCCTTCTCCCCATAGATTCTGTTTAACCCCTCATGTGACATCACTAAGTCACAATGTTCACGGCAACATAAACTCTAAAAGCCATTAGTATCCTTCATTCTAGAACAGATTCATTCTCAAGTCTAGTTTAAGGACAGAAGTACATCTACCTTTGGTGCAGTGCTGCGTGCACTTCAGTAACACGGAAAGAGGGGAAGGGGGAGCAGAAAAAGGGGAATAGCTGTGGCGGGGAAGAAGTCAAACATGGAATTCTAGTAGAATAAAAAATGAGGACATCCTCAGCTGTACAGGGAAGAAACCATGCCACTAGGACTGCAGCTTTGCAAACTAAGGGACTGTCCTTATTCAAGGGATCTTTTAGGTAAATTGGCAATTAGTGAATCAGAAAGTGCTTGTATTTCCTACTGTAAAAATGCACCAAGTGACTTACCACAAGCTTGAACTTGCTATGCTTGTTCATTCTGATCACTTCTCTGATTCAATAAAAATTGTAATTCAACTCTACAGTGTTAGCTAGCCAGCCCAATTTGCTGCTATCATAGAATTCTTTTCCTTAGGCCTCAAAGGACTAGGAACTCACTAGCATAATAACTATCAACCTGGCATGAGAAAGCCTTTCCAAACTATGCAACCCTCCCCTTCTAGTGATACTGCACTTTGCAAAGAATATGAGAACCTTCTCACAGACATTAGGAGTGGGGAAAAATGATAGGTTTCATAACTGGAAAGGCTTCCCAATGATTAGTATGCAATAACTCATACACTACCTCCACCCACTTCCTTTATGCTAATTGAAAATTCTGAGTGTCATCTCCCACAGTAGCCAGGAAACTACACTCTAGAACTAGAGTGCCCAAGTTCAAATTCAGTAACAAATAACTACTGATGGTTTTGCTCAGTAGTTAGAATGTCAGCTTGAGGACTGAAAGGTCCCGGGTTCCATCCCAGTCAAGGGCACATGTCTGGGTTGTGGGCTTGATCCCCAGTAGAGGCTGTGCAGAGGCAGCCAATCAATGATTCTCTCATCATTGATGTTTCTGTCTCTCTCTCTCCCTCTCCCTTCCTCACTGAAATCAATAAAAATATTTTAAAAAGTAACTAAACCACTCTGTCTCTGTTTCCTCATTTGTAAAGTATTAACAATATGGTATAGCCATAAGGTTATTGAAAGCTTAAATAATTAACATAAATGAAGTACTTGGAACAGTGGCTGTATGCAGAATGTTTGCTACCTTTATCATTATCATCATTATTACTGTTACTATTTCACAGTGGTAAACTGGAGCCTGTATAGGCAAAATGGTGCATCTTTCTTAATTAACTAAGAGCACGTGATAGAATTCAGATACCTAACTCAAATCCGTTGCCCTTTTTAAGACACCAGTTGACCCCCAAAATGCAGTTAATAACTACTTTATACCTCATAGTATTTTAGGAATTGTTCATCCAACAGAACAATCGAGAATATTATGTGAGGGAGAGCTCTGTATCATCCAACAGATACTATCATGCAGGACACAAGCCAGTATCTCTGTCTTTCCACCTACTGGCTTCTTCACACTATAACAACTTCACATCGGGAAGCTATTCCACTGAATTCGTTCAAGCAATCATTTATTTATCCACTAAAAGAATATGGCAGGGAGGGTTTGGGATGAGCGAAATGAGGGTTGTCAGAATAACAGTGACAAATGGGATGCAATTGTTCTCCAAAAGCTTGGAGCCAAGGGGTCTTCCCTTTTTCCCTCCCCTCAATCCCCACCACTTCCACCCAGCCTGCACACAGAGAAGGTGGTTAACAGAGGAAAGCCCTGTGAATAACATGACAGCCATACATTCAGAAACTGATGTCATTTCCCTAAATACTGTTTGTAAAATGGTAATTATCTGCCAAGCGATGACAGCTGGCACTTAGCATAGAGACACAGAGAGAGAGAAAAAAGAGAGAATGACAATAAAGGGTCCCTGTGTAATTTACCAAAGGGCTGAAAGAGAGAAGGAAACATAATCAGAAAAATAAAATGATTACCAGTGTGTGATGGGGTGAAAATTGCTTTGGGCATTTTTTCTTCAGAGAACACAAGATTGAATTGGAAGAATGAAGCTAGTTTCATGATATACACTGGAAGAGAGGAGGTTATATTAAGGCTGTGTTAGGAAAGAGTAATACACCAAGGGTCCGGGCTGTGACAAAATCGCATGCAAACCTTGCGTGCACTTAGCCTCCCAAACAGGGACCAGTCAGCCCATGACTCCTGGGTAATAAACCCAATATTACTGCCCTCAGTTCATCTGGGTCAGTAGAATAATGCAGTAGCTTCCTGTGCCTCTCCAAGTTACTTTAAAAAATATTTACTGGTGAAAGTATAACATATATCTCCCTTTTTCCCCCATAGACCACTACTAGCCCACCCCTGCCCCAGGCCTCCACCACCCTATTGTCTGTGTCCATGGGATATTTGTATATGCATACAAGTTCTTTGGTTGATTTCTTCCCACCCACCTCCCTCCCCCTCTTTACCTCTGAGATTCCAGCCTGTTCTATGCTTCTGTGTCTCTGGATCTATGTTGTTCATCAGTTTATTTTGTTCCTTAGATTCCACATATGAGTGAGATCATGTGAATATATTACCCTAAATATTATAGAATGGCCTGATCTACTCAGCTGAAGGCCATGAGGACAGAACTAGTGATAGGTTTCCCTGAAGAAGGTGAAATTTTCTGTGGGGTGTAGCATCAGCTTCTGACCAAGACTTTCATTTCTGATGGCCTGCATGATGGATTTTGGATGTGCCCAGACAGATCTCACAATTGTATTAAAATTCTTTACAATAATTCTCTGCCTACATCTCTCTCTCTCTCTCTCTCTCTCTCTCTCTCTCTCTCTCTTTCATATATGTGCACACATATATGTACACACATCTATAGACATTATCTATCTATCTATTGATCTATCTACCTATCTATTCACACACACACACACACACACACACACACACACACACACACACATCTACTAGTTCTGGTTTCTCTTGTGTAACCCTGATTGATACACTTATCAATAACATGTGCATTTTCAGTGATTTGCTTTGCTTAACCAAGTGAGTTGGTTACAGGTTAAATTGAGTCCCCCTAAATTCATGTTTTGAATTCCTAACCCCTGGTATCAATTGGAATTAAGGTCATTACAGATATAATTATTTAAGATGAAATCATCAGGGTCAGCCCTAATCTAATATGACTGGTGTCCTTATAAAAACAGAAGTTTGGACACAGACAGAAACACAGGTAGATACTATGGGAAGATAAAGGCAGAGATCAGAGGGATGTTTCTACAAAACAAGAAATACCAAACATTGCCAGTGAACTACCAGAAGGCAGGAGAGAGGCATGGAACAGGTTCTCATAGCCCTCAGAAGGAAGCAATCTTGCTGACACTTTGATTTTGAACACTTAGTCTCCAGAACTATGAGGCAATATTTCTATTATTTTAGTCACTGAGCTTGTTGAAAATTTTATTGGGAAACCTGGAAAGTAATGCAGGACATTAATATGAAAACCAAGGGAACAGAAACTGGGGAAAGTTAAGAAAAAAGAAACAATAAAAACAAAAAACGTTAACTGTAAGAATTACCAGTACTAGTATAGAAATTTCCATTTACAGTGGGGCCTTGACTTACAAGTTTAATTAGTTCCGAGACCAAGCTTGTTATGGAGCTTGTTAAGGAGCTCGTTAACTCAAATTACTCTATCAACTCAATGCAAAAAATTGGCCGAGAGACAGCTGGTATCTCAAAAAACTCGTTAGTCGGGACACTCATAAGTCAAGGCCCCACTGTACTTAATGCCTTTGAAATACTTAACAATTTTACTATCAATTATCTATCCAGAAAGAGACCTAAGTAATTAAACTGGCAGTTACAGACATGCATGAGGGTTTCACAAATTTCTGAATGGAGTCCTTCTGTTTACTCCTGAATTCTACTCTCCTCTTTAATACAAGAGGATATGGAACCATCCATAACCGTTCATCCTTCTCTTTGTGACCTTGTGTAATGGAGTTCTTCCATCGTCCTCTTATAGGAAAAGCTATGTATTACCACACGTGTCCTTTCCCATTTTTTAAGCAATTGAAGTTAATAGAGATCCTTAAAAAGAAAAGCAATACTTGTGTCCAAGGGTTACACAAATAGTTTACAAGAGGGCAGAGCTAGAACACACGTCTTTTGGAGCTCCATCCAGCGATCTTTCTAGGACACTGTTTCTATCCAGTTATGGAATTAGCATGTCAGGTAACTCCTGTCAAATTATTTATTATATATAAAAGCCTAAGTGACCATCTTGCCATCTGACCAGCAGGCCGGTTGCGATGACTCACAATGACCACCAGGAGAAAACTGTCCAACTGGTAGCTATGATGCGCACTGACCATCAGGGGGCAGATGCTCAACACAGGAGCTGCCAAGCTGAGCTGCGGTGACTTGGCAGCTGTGGTTCTCGGGTGACGCACCTGGAACCAGAGAGGAGGGAGCCCGACTTCACCGTGTGTCACCCGAGAACTGCCCTCTCACAATCCAGGACCCCTTGGGGGTGTCAGAGAGCCAGTTTAGGTCCTATTCCCACAGGCTAGGCCAAGGGACCTCTTGTCTTAACATATCAGGGAAACTTAGAATAACATTTCTCATCTAAATATATGTGTTTTCCCTAACACACAAGGATGCAGTTTTGGATAAATCACTCAGCTTTTCTAGATATGAGTTTCCTCAATTATAAAATAAATAAAAAATCAGCAGGATTATCTAAGAAAAAACAGAATCAGCATCAGTATTATCTGATATCTGATATGGATAACATATTAGGATATGAGATAACACATGGAAACATGTTACACACCCTAACTTGTTTTACATAAGATAAAATAAAGTAGTAAAGTAATATTCTACCATCCTACCACCTTCTCTCCCATCCCATACTGTAGAGGATGTGTTGTAGAATATGTATCAGATTTTATCAGACTTATCCATAAAACTAATGGATAAATTTGAGCATCCTCATTATGTGCTTTTAAGCACATATCTCTATTTTTATCTCTTGCTTATATGTTTCACTCCTTATATTGTACACACTATGACAACAATAACTATATTTGTGTCTCCCTTATATTATAGCATTTATATGTCTTTTGAGTGAAATTTGAAATTTTTTTTACTGTAAAAATTCTTTTATGAAATTCTGAAAGTGCAAAATAATCTATAGTTACAGAAAGCAAACCAGGAATTACCTGGTGGGGGCAGGACGAAGGGATTTCTGAGAGGAACAAGAAAACTTCCGGGGGTGATAAATCTGTTCGCTATTTTGATTTTTATTGTGGTTTTCCAGGTATATACAGGTGTCAAAAGTATACACTTTAAATATGTGCAGTTTATTGTATATCAATTATAACTCAGTAAAGCTAGTTTTAAAAACTAAAGTGATAAAAGTGTATTTAGAAAAACACTGCACACAGCTTGGAAAATAGAGGACTTATGTAACCATATGTTTCCTTAACATTTTGTAAATTTTATAGAAAGGTAAAATATTAAATCTGTAATTTTTATTACATTTAAATCTATAGTGTCTATAGACTATACCTATTGTATAGTATCTATAGTATCTAGAATGGAATCTAAATTTGGTTTGAGGTTTCTTTCTCTTTTGACAATACATGAGAAAAATATTTTCCCTGTTCTTTAAAACTACATATGTTCATGAGTTTTAATTAAAAAAAGAACTACCATAATATTTTTTAATGAAAAGTTAAAGCCCTTTCCTCCCCAAATCAACTTAACATATAATTTAAATGTGCTAAATAGAATAAAAATATATTTAGAAGGAGTCCATTTACTAAAAAAGAGTTGATTACCACAAATAAAAGTACTTAAGACCCTGAAAGTTATTTACTTTTAGTCTATTAATTTACATAATTCTTCCATGTCTAGCAGAGCCCACTGGTTATGAAGTAGTTTACAGACATCAACTTTCTAGACTGCAAAGGCTTTTGAAATTATAAAGAAGAGAGAGTTGTGCTGAAATGATGTGATGTAAAGCTGCCACAGTTTAAAATGCAGTTATAGATTTAGAATGTAAATGGTTGTCATCAGAATGAGATTACAAGTTTCACCAGCTCTGAGAAACTTAGCTTATTTAACACTGAGTCAATGCCTTCACAGCCAAAGTTAGTGAAAACACTTCAGATTCTGAAAGAATATGCTCATTAAATTTATAGAGCAGGATTTCAAAATGTCCAGCTTGTTTGCCAAGGCTATTTTGAAGAACGTTTTAAGTAGCCCAGTTTTTCTCAAAGTTAGTCATCCTTTTTCACAACTTTTGCCATGTTCACATACCATCTGCACTATTATTTAAATGATATTTTTCTTTTAAATAGAAAAATTTTTACTTTACTATATGTGCTTTAATTTTTAATATGTTATTATTATTATTATTATTCATGAAAGATAAGCATCACTTGTTATAAACAAACAAACATGACAGTGCTCTAAAAGCAAAATAGAGGTATTATTATTTACTTAAATTGTTGAAAACTCTGAGCTAGGGCCTATACTGCAAATGATTTTGTGTTTATTTGGTTTGTTATTTTTTAAATTACCAAGTGTTTTCAAAGGTCTTTAAAAAAGTTTAATGCTACCAAATCAAGACTTCTCTTGGTTTAGTTCAATGGATGAAGAGATATGAAGAGACTGACTCACCATGTAAGCCAGGGCTACTGTGATAGCATTTTGTGTTACACACCATTCCACATAATTTCACATGTCACTGGGAAAAAACTGGAGTAATACACTGCAGTGGACTAAATGTTTACATAGCCTCAAAATTCCTATGTTGAAACTTAATTCTCAAGGTGATGTTATGAGAAGTGGGCCATTTGGAGGGTGATTAGGTCATGAGGGTGGAAACTTTATAAATGATATTAGTGCCCATATGAAAGAGATCCCAGAGAGCCCCTTCCTTCATGTGTGGACACAGCAAGAATGGCCATCTATGAAGCAGAAGGTGGGCTCCCACTGGACGCTGAACCTGCCAGTGAGAGCTTAGACTTCCCAGTGTCCAGAACTGAGAGAAATAAATGTTTGTTGTTTAAGCCACCCTGTCTATGGTATCTTTGTTATGGAAGCCCCAATAGACTAATGCTCACACTAAGTGTTTTACATTTTATATGTCCAAATGTATAACACTTATTCATTATGTTGAGTATACACGATGTCCACTGATGAGACAGACAGGTAGATTTTTCATTCCTAAACACAAAAGCAGTATAATGACTGGCATAGAAGGGAAGAAAGAAGTCATATGATCAGAATAAAATCTTAGAAGCTGTCTGATTAAAGATGGATAAAGTGAGCCCCAAAACTACTGTGTCTTATTCATAGAGAGCTAAGAAGTGATCATGAAAAACTGGAACCCAACTGTTCCAGTTCACTTCTATCCGCTTAGGAAGAAAGCAGTTACTTTCATATGATTTTATACCTTTATTGTCTATGTGAGAGTAGGGACATTCTTTAACAGAGGCCCTATGGAGGAACCAAAAACCTAAACTCACCTGTAAAATTGTAAAACATCCTATATAATAAAAGGGTAATATGCAAATTTACCCTAACAGCAGAAAGACTGGGAATGACTGGTCACTATGACACAGACTAATCACCAGGGGGAAGACGCTCAATGCAGGAGATGCTCCCTGGTGGTCAGTGCGCTCCCACAGTGGGAGGTCTGCTCAGCCACAAGCCAGGCTGCCAGCTGCCAGCACAGCAGTGGTGGCGGGAGCCTCTACCACCACCTCAGCAGTGCTAAGGCTGTCCGACTGCAGCTTAGGCCTGGTCCCCGCTGACAAGTGGACATCCCCCGAGGGGTCCCAGACTGCGAGAGGGTACAGGCCGGGCTGAGGGACTCCCTCCTCCCCCACCCGAGTGCACAAATTGTTGTGCACCGGGCCTCTAGTTAAATTATAATAAGGGTCTTAGAAATTAATGGCTTAATAAGACACTGCCAGCTGATTATCCTAAATAATAGAAAGATACTAGTCCCATAATTTTTTAAAGAGTCTCCTAATGAATGACTGATGCCACATGGACACAAATAAGGAATATGTCTTTAGCCATCCTTAAAAGGACATCCTTTTTAAAGTACTCAGTGTCATATTCCTTATTGTACTAATATACTTCCCAGGTTTTTTGTTGTTGTTTTTTTCTTAATGTGGACACTTTATTAGATTTCTTCACCAGATACATACCTTTGATGAAATATTTGTTATCCTTTGCATTGCATTATTCTGCAACTATTTAGTTTCTATGCTTTCATTTATTAAAAAGGTTTTAGTTTTTGCTAGCTCCTGTTCTTCCATTATTCATATTCTTCCTCAACACCCGAGAGACCATAGCTTTAAGACTTTTACTAAGGTTTTTAATTTCTTTCCCAATCTCTAATGTTTTCGGAGATAAAGTGTAAAAAGTCCTGGCATCCTGACTGGAACTTCACCACTGGTCTATCTACATAGTGACATCAGCCACCAATGACTATCACTGCCCTGTGTATTAAAGGCAGGAACTAGGAACTTTTATGGTTTTTTGGCTACAAGGAATTATAATTGTTTATAAAGCAGTTTGTAAATACAGAGTGCTAAAGAAATGATAAATAAGAGTTATGATTATTTATGTGGTGACTGGCCATAATTATCTCTTCATTCCTGGCTATTTCTTACACAAAAGCTATTTTAGCTGACATTTTCCCCCATGTCCAACGACTCTAAAACAGAATAAAAAGAATAAGCTTACTTCTAGCTATTCTAAACAAATGATGACTTTCAGTGTTCAATTAGTTGACTTGTAAAGCATCATCCCTTTTAAATAGATTGGTTCTGTTGTTGTATTTTTCTATTTTATTTTAATTTATATTTGAATAAGGTAGGCTTACTATATGACTGCAAATGTATTTGTGTTCTTTCCTGTGAGAGCACAATCTGCCCACTTTTTCCTCTCCTCCTAAAAATCACAGTCCTAGTTTAGCTGCAAGCTATTGTGAATGAAAATTGTATATAATAGCAAATATTATGCCCCTTAGCCAAGTTAGAAAATTCTTAAAACAGAAGAGTTTGTATTAATGAAACAAATTATTGTTTAATATAAGACACTGGATTTTCTTCATGTCAGCATAGAAACAATGGCTAAGTATGGAGGGGAAAAAAAAGACTGATCACTTTCACTATGGTGCTGTATGAATTGAGATAACTACTAAGAAATTCTATGCCTCTATATCTTTGCCCCTCAACTTCAGAGAAGACCTAGAACTAACTCAAGGAGTCTGTGTGTGTGTGTATGTGTGTGTGTGTGTGTGTGTGTGTGTGTGTGTGTGTGTGTGATTCATACATAAAAATATTGCCTGGGGTGAAAATCACCACTATATTATATTCTAAATTACGTCATACTTTTCAGCAAAAGTTTACTAAACTGCAGGGCTAAAAAATGCACAAATTATCTAAAAAGAATGGCTGGCATTTAGGATTCCAATAATTTCTTATCATGTTTAAATGAAAGCACTGATCTAATATCCTGGGTTTTGATGTCAAAAGTGAGTTACAGAATGGAATCATATTTTTCTATATGTAATATTATACTTTGATCACAAGAATAATATTTCATCTTTCATATTGCATAAGAAATTTTACATCAAAGAGGATCAATAAAATAATTATTATCCTTTATCAGGAGATAAAAACCATAATTTAAATGGATATATTCCTCAAGACTAGGAAAATTTAGGCTGCAACTAAAACGATATGAAAATCTTAGCGTATACAAATTCCAGTAAAATCCACAATTATATTTTAGAGACCAAATATTAAATTTATATTAAAAATCATAGTCAACAGATATATTACTCAGATATTTATTAAAGTACTAGTTAAGTTTGTGCTCCAGGCTTAAATTCAAAGCTTCCATAAATCATATATGTGCCATTTTATTTAACAAATGTTCATTAGTTGTATTTTAGTTCTCAGGTGCTATATTAGAAAGTAAAACATACCTACATTCACTCCTATCCATACCACATTTCCTCTAATGCCAGGAATTATCTGAGAACCTAGGCTATCTCATTTGTTTGTTTGTTTATGCTATAGTTTTCTATTTAGAGTGAATGATGTAAGAAGAAGAAATGTTCATGTATAAACTTGGAGAATGGGGAATAAACTGATTTGTGAATTTTGTCTTTCCTCTTAAGTTTGATAATATTCCCCAAGTAATAGGAAACTTCCATGGCATCAGATCATTACTAGCATTGATATTAAACTACTTTATATCTACTGCTGAATTTGTGAGAATTTATTCTACTTACCGCAGAAAAATATTGCATCATATCTATTTGCTGTATATGTGTAAATGATGAGGCATCAAAGAGAACATGGAAAACTCACTGGACAAGGAACATGAATTGGGGTGGGTGTGTTTAAAAAAGTGTTTGGGGGAGTTGGATTATTTATTGAACCTGGGTTATGTTAATCACCTCCACTACACAAATAAATCAAAACTTCTTCAATGAAGAAATAAGTACTTCATTAGTGAGTAAAAGATTTTTGAAAGAGGCGATACAGGGGTTCTGACTCTTAATTTTAGAGAAACATTTTTATAAAATCAGAAATTTAAAAAACACACACGCACAAAGACAACCAAAGATAATACAAACATTAATAGCCAATTGTTAATAGTTCAGACACAACAAATAGGCTAAAGACCAAGGGCTCAGGTGCCAGGCTAAGACTTTCAGTCACCTAGACAGACAGTATTCTATAAATGCCTACTAGGGACCAGGTACTGTGCAGGACATTTGACAGACAATATTGCACCTGAAAAAATGATAGCTCATTCTTACAGAGCTTACAGTGTAGTGGAAGAGGCAGGTGAAAAATAGGTAATCTAATAAATACCTATTGGATTGATTAATTAAAAAAGTACTGTGAAAGTGAAAATTTTGGAACTGTGTTAGAGATTAATAAAATGGACACACACTGAGAAAGATCCAAATGGGGCAGTTTGAAAAATGAGTCTTTAATCTGAATCTTACATGATCAAAAGGGGATGACATGCAAAGGCCAGAAGAGAGTATTACAGACAAATAATAAAAAGCACATGACCCTAAGATGGAAAGATCTTGATATGTTTGACTATGGCAAATATGGCCTACTACCCCCAGCCAGTGTAGTTCAGTGGTTGAGCATCTACCTGTGAATCAAGGGGTCACTGGATAGATTCCCAGTCTGGGTTGTGGGCTCAATCTCCAGCAGGAGGCAGTTAGTTGTTGTTTCTTTCTCTCTCTCTCTCTCTCTCTCTCTCTCTCTCTCTCTCTCTTCCTCTCTCTCTAATAATAAGATATATATATATTTGTGTCAGGTTATAGAAGACCTTAAATGAAGCTCCAGTGAGTCCAAAATTTACATAGGAGCCAGAGGGCCACAGAGCTTGTGCAGAGAAGTGACACTGAAAATGTTCCCAAAGAAAGACAAGCAGAGGGAACAGCTGGGAATAGGAGCAGTGGGAAATGCACATTCCCCATGTTTATTAAAAGCCCACTCTATGCCAGAAACTCTAACTAGTCTCATTTAGTCTTACAAGTATAGGACGTATTCTCCTTTTACAAAAAAAAAGGCAGATGAACCTCAACTTGCTAAAATAATGTCTAAAGTCACATAACACATGGTGGTGCTTTTTAAATTCTACATTCATCATAACTAAGGCTAATATAACAGGCCTATATGTCGACTTTGGAAGCCCATTGTCTACTCTTGGTTTCTTTACTTACTGTAGTTTACTGAAACTGCCCAAGCAGGAAGTGATAAAAATGCATTAAGCCCTATTATACAATTCTTTGACTCAGAAAATTTGATCACATCATTTAGCACCCTTAAATGTTGATATCAAAATTAGAATCTAATAATATTTAGAAAATGAAGAATGATAAAGTGAAAAAAAATTGAAGGAAAAAAATAAATACTTCTACAATCTAAATTAAGACAAAACAGTCATCAAAAAAAAAAATGTTTAAATAACCAAGAACTCGCCAGGCCAGCAGGGCTTAGTGGTTGAGTATCAACCTATGAACCAGGGGTCATGGTCCAATTCCTGGTCAGACACATGCCCGGATTGCAGATCAATGGCAGGCTCAATGGCTCAATCCCCCATGAAGGCATGCTCAACATCTTTCAGCAGCTGGATGGGGCCCTGCTGTGTCTATTGCAGCAGCCCCTGCCCAAGACTCAAGTCCACAGAAGGCCTCCTTGTTGCTGTGAGTCACTCCCCTTCTCTCTCTCTTTCTCTCTCTCTCTCTCTCTCAAAAATATATTTAAACAAAAAGGTAAATAATCAAGAACTCTTTTTAGAAAGCAGATTGATTATAAGTGCATCTATAATTATGTCTGCAGAGGCATGAGTGAGGGCATATTTGTAGATCTGTGGTTAGTATGAAACAGAGTTGGGGAGAAACTGAGTCATTTGGTTTCCACTGTATCAAAACTACAAAAGGGTGATCCCAAGTTTGATGCTTGGAATAACTTAATAAGAAGGTTTCCATAATCACTAAAGATAGCTTGTTTCTGTGAAAAATGTCCTATACTCACAAAGTTGTCTTTGATATTGATGTTTTATCAGCTACAGCCCAAGCCCAACTTACTCACATCAGAGTGACCAGTGGGAATAATTGATCCCTTCTCTCATTTATAGGATCTCTCTCCCTGTGTTAGTAGTTACCCTGCTTCTCTGTTATCTTTCTTCCAGTCTAAACGAGCCCGGTTCCCTTAATATTTCATTATAGATCTCACTTTCAAACTCTTTTATCATTTTTGTTGCTCTCTTCTGAACTCATTCAAATTCATATATGATTCTATTTCAGTTGAGTAACATATACAGAATATAGCCAATTGAGGCCTAAAGAGTGCTGGTAGAGCAAAATAATTACCTCTCATTCCTTTCATGCTCTCCCTATTAATATACCCCAAAGCAGTATCTGGGATTTTACATGGCACCTCCATATTGTTGACTTATACTCAATTTATCATTCATTATAGCTTGCATCTCTGTCCCTATAGAACCACTGTTTGTGAAGTTTACACTTGTTTTTATTGAATCCATTTTTATTGATTTCAGACCCACATCCTATTTATCAAGATGGTTATTTGTAATACTAATCTCCAATTTGCCTCCAAAGGCACACTAGCACACTTTCTATTTTATCTTACCAAAAATGAGTGTCTGAGTGCACAGTTGTGTGTGTGTGTGTGTGTGTGTGTGTGTGTGTGTGTGTGTGTGACTGGCAAGTTACACTAGGATTTAAAATCTCTTCCTCTAAACTCTTTATGCTGCTAACCTCAAAAGCTAACATTTATTGAGGGCTAACTATATTGCCAACTGTTTGCCATTATATTAGTCCTTATAGCCATATTCTTGAGGTCTGATTAGCTCAATTTTATAGAAATTAAAACCAAACAATAAACAAACAGACAAAAAACTGAGGGCCATAGGTATCCAGTAATTTTTTCAGTGAATAACAAGGTTACAGTAGAGACAGCTCTACTCCATTGCTTGTCTAGTTACAGGAACTTGAACTGGTCTGTTTGATTTCAGAGCCAAGCATTTCCAGTGCACCAGTTAAAAACTGAAGTTGAATTCATGCACAAAAGCTTCTCATACCAACAGGTCCCTCACTCCATTCTGCTATCACTATTCAGGATTTTATGAAACCCATGGCAGTGTCTTCACTCCAGGAAGTCTTCCTTTAGAGCAGGGGTGGGCAAACTTTTTGACTAGAGGGCCACAATGGTTTCTTAAACTGGACGGAGGACCGGAACAAAAGCATGGATGGAGTGTTTGTGTGAACTAATATAAATTCAAAGTAAACATCATTACATAAAAGGGTACGGTCTTTTGTTTTTATTTTTTAGTTTTATTCATTTCAAATGGGCCGGATCCGGCCCGCGGGCCATAGTTTGCCCACGGCTGCTTTAGAGGGATGATGCTGGTGCTATGAATTATGAGGCCATTGTTCCTGGGGACAGAGATCCCACCAGCAACAAAATTACTGTTTACTGCAAAAGCCCTGGCATCTGAAAGCCTACTGAATCGAGTTGATCCCACCCCTTTTTCCTAAATTAAAAAAGCATCCAAACTAAGACAATATGATAATTAGATTGACTTCTATTTGTTTTCTTACTTCAAAGTAATTGAATCCAAACACTATCCATCCAAATCACTGGCCTAAGTCAATGGTTGCTAAATGAGGTGCTCAAGCTCTGTTGAGTATTTTAAAAGTTCCTAAGGGATGAAGTAGATTTCAGATACTAGAATTAAGAAAGCACAATGTTTACTTAATTAAGGCTTTATGAGCTGACTGTGTGACTTGCCCACATCAGCAACTTAGCCCCTATATTTTCAAACCCAAAGTGCACATATGCTCATTTAACTGGAATAGGCAGATTTCAAATGTTCCAAAGAATGGGTACGAAGGCCGGTGTTACAAAATGGGCTTGTTCATAAAGTTAATATGACTTTCTCTCAGAAAAGGATATGTGAATCAAATTGTAAGGGACAACAATAAGTGATAGGTGATAATAGCATTTTATTAATACTGGAAACTTCAGGTAATTTAAAATCATTAGCAAAAATACATGAACTTGCTATTCTATGACAGTTGCCTAGCAGTGGGCTTTCTTTAGTGTCTGTGCATACTTCATTGTCTCCTTGAATGCATTACTACTGGAATAGAATGTACCAAAGGTTTGGTTTTCAACAGTCAGATGAGAAGCTTATCTGCTAAATATAGCTACTATCAAATAGGCTAAATTAGAAGATATTAAGTTCTGAATTCTGATTTTTTTAAAAAATATATGCATGCTGTTGGTAGAATATAAAGGCCCTCCTGAGTTCAAACATCTCTTCCAAGGCACTTGGTAGTAGGAGGAGGCCAAACAATGAAACCTTACACCCTGCAGAAGAAGACTGCTCTCCTGGGATTGAGCCATGTCCTAAAAGCAAGCTATGGCAGTTAGGTCTTTTGGATCTGTCTAAGGCACTATTTGCCAACACTAAAGAGCATTATAAACATGAAATGAGAAGATAAAAAAAGAAAAGAAAAAAAAGCACAACAGAGAGGAAAAAAATCATTTTTATTTTATTTATTTCCTAAACATCACTACTACCGATTCCTTTCTTTCTACTCAAGATGTGCTCTCATCAGTAATAAATGATTGGGAAAAAACAAAACAAAACAAAACAAAACTCAAAGCAGAGATGGTAACATTCTTACTGTTGATAATTCTAATTGATATTAAATATATTAAAATAGGTTCTCAATCAGTTCACTATAATATTCTCTCTGGGACTAAAATAGTTTTTCATTTAAAAATGTTTGCTAACACTGAGATTTGGCTTAAATTTTATTTTCCTCTCTGTATAACTATTTTCTTAGTTTTAGCTTTCTGTTTTACCCTTCTTTTAATACAGATCCTCTCAGCTTAGTCTGCCAAGAATTTCATTAGTTTGGTTTGCTTATTTTCCTTTTTAATAACGTGAACAAGAAAGTATGTTAAGGGGCCAAAGGAAAGAGTAGCCAGAGTTAGATTAAACACTATGAAAAATGGAGGTCAAGAAATGCTTGTCTAATGAAACCATCAAGGTAGTTCCATCCAGGTAGCTCTACTTAGAGTAACAGGTTCATGACAAGTTGGAAGGGTCATATGAAAGGTAGGATCAGACCTGTTCACATTTAGGATTCATTTAGATAGCAACTAGACATCAGAGTTTGTGCTCATCCATTTTCCAATATTAAAAAAATAAATGTGGTTAAAACACATGTAGTCTTCAAAAATCAAGTGTTTGTTACAACTGAAAAAACCTAAGACATAATGAATTAGGCATTATTATTTATTGAACATATGCATATACACATTATAGACACAGGAAAACAAAAAAATAATCAGTTGTTTGAATTGCAGAAATGCCTAAAAGAAACACTATTCAAAGAACTATGAAGATTCAGGATCTACTAAGTTAAAAACACCAGAAAACAAGGAAAGAAGAGAAAAGAAAAGAAAAGAAACTATATACTTCAGCTACTTCATTATGAGTTTCATGGGTTAAACCAAACCAAACATAAAAAAAAAAAATTAAAATGATAATGTGGAGAAGTCCTGAGGAGGGGGGGAGGGGGAGAAGACAGGGGCAGACTAAAAGGGGTCAATGAGGATAAAAAAAGGGGCATCTGTAATATTTTAAACAATAAAAATAAATAAAAAATAAAACCATAATTATAAAAATATATTGTTTTGGATTTTAAACAACCTATTTCCAAATACAAACTTATTTCCCATATAATTTTATTCATTGGCAAATTGGTATTACTAATTTATTTAGTTTTCACTTAGATTTTCAAGCATGTTGATAATTGGAAAGTATTTTCTTTCTCCTAACTTTGATGACAAAACGTTAAGTGACCATTTTTATTCATTGACAAGAAGAAATCTACTTCGAGGTTTTATAAATTGCTCATAGGCAAATAAAACTGTATAATTTTCTTATTAGTGCCAATGCTAATTTATTATTAAAATTAATTTGAATACAAGTAGAAGGCATCCAGAGAGGGGAGCATTGTAAAATATCCACAGGGAAATTCTAATCCCATTACAAAGTGGAAAACTACGTTCCCTCCTGAGATTTTTCAATTGCATTTTTAAATTTTTATTTATTTTTTCATACTTAGAAGTGATTTTATTTTTAAATTAAATTTTTACTATTTAAAGTATTACATATGTCCCCCTTTTTCCCCCATTGATCCCTTCTAGCTTGCCCCTGCCTCAGGCCTTCACCACACTATTATCTGTGTCTATGGGTTATGCATAAATACATACAAGTTTTTTGGTTGATCTCTTCCTACCCACCTACCCACCCATGTTTTTTATTTATTTTGAATTAAAGAAAAAAACAGATTCAATAGAGCATTTGCTATCTCATATTCAGCTTTTTGTTTTCACTTAAATTAAAGATTTATTTTCTATTTGGAATTTTTTTTATTAACTGGATGATGAAATGTGAAACGTTTTCATTATTAGGTCATTTATTTTTGGTTCTAATACTATATTCAACTGCATTCCCAACTCATGGGGATTGGCATATTTCACTGATTTCATCCAAGTGTGCTATGGAAGAAAATCAATATGCATTCCAGTAATAGCGATGAATACTTAAATATCAACTCTGACCATCTTATACTAACTAAAGTTTTGGTCAGCACAAAAGACCAGATAGTTTTGCTTTTATCTTAATTTTTTTTTTAATTTAAAGAAGGGGATAACAAATGAAAACAGATAAAGTTCCATAAAGAATGTCATCAAGATGACATTTAGCAAAACAAATTCTAATTTATTGGGAATATGCAATATTGTACAGATCTTTGAATAAAAATAATTGCAAAACATACAGTAATTCTGGAAACATCTGTTATAAAATAGGTTCAATCTAAACCGACTTTATCATACTCATTTATATAGGTAACGTTAGAAAGGGCCAACTCCCATCAATTATCTGTGGTATTATAACACTGTTATGCAGAAGTACTTATTGAAGGAGATTCTTTAAATGAGACTTTATACTGGCTCAAATTAACTCCCAGCATGACTAATGCACATTTAACTTTAAAATACTTTAAAAAAAAGCTTGATGCACATAGGAATATACTTATTTCTCAGGCATTTGAATCATTTATTTATCATTACTTCTGAGAACAGTTTATTTTGGATGCCAGATAAGTGATGTCTGTTCTTTTCCTTTCTTTCTTTTTTTTTAATGAGAATTCACTTTTTATTTTATTTTCATTTTCTCTATATTGAATTTATTGGGGTGACATTAGTTAATAAAATTGGTTTCAAGTGTACAATTCTATGACACATCATCTATATATGGTACTAAGTATCTGTTGTTAATATATCCTATATAATAAAAGATTAATAAGCAAATTATCCCTTCGACTGGGAGTTCGAACCAGGAGTTCGACCAGGGGGCGGGATTGGCTGGCCAACAGCCTGCGGCCCCTCCCTTGGTCGACCCTCCCCCTATCGGGCCCCCTACCCCAATTGGGGCAGATCAGCCGGACCCCACCCATGCACAAATTTGTGCACTGGGCCTCTAGTCTACACTAACAAAAGAGAAACATGGTAACTGGCATACGACCGCTACCCTTCCCATTGGCTAATCAGCGAGATATGCAAATTAACTGACAGCCAAGATTGCGGCTGGCAGCCAGGCAGCTTGAAACTAACATGAGGCTTGCTTGCCTCAGTGATGGAGGAAACCAACGTTCCCCGACTGCAGTTAAGAAACTATGTAACAAATACCACAGGACTTCAGCCAGCAGGATCGCAACATTGTATGCAAAGGCCAGAAACCTACCTTCAGCAGCGGAGGCCTAAGAGCTGGAGCCAAGCCTCAAGCTAAAGCTGGCCCAGAATATAAAAAAAAAAAAAGGAAAAAAGGAGCGGTTGGGAGCTTCAGTCACCCCAGCCTGAAACCAGCCCTCAGCCCCTCACCCAGACTGGCCAGGCACCCCAGTGGGGACCCCTACCCT
>NW_006297819.1:1485116-1491656 GCF_000327345.1 Myotis davidii | reverse complement strand
GCCGGTCGTTATCTCCCGAGGGGTCCCAGACTGCTAGAGGGCAAAGGCCGGGCTGAGGGATTCCCCCTCCCCACCGAGTGCACAAATTTTTGTGTACCGGGCCTCTAGTATATATATATAAAAGTCTAAGCGACTATCCTACTATTCGACCATCCAACCAGCAGCTATGACGTGCAATGACCACCAGGGGGGAGGCGCTCAATGCAGGAGTGTGTCACCCAAGAATTGCCCTCTCGCAATCTGGGATCCCTCTGGGGATGTTGGAGAGCCAGTTTTGGCCCAGGCTTAGGAACCCTACCAGTGCACAAATCTGTGCACCTGGCCTCTAGTATTTACATAACTGCCCTAACCATTAACTAAATTTTTATTTAGAATGTAATTTCTTTAGGATAGAGGCCTAATTTCTTTTTAATTGAATCTAACAAGTGTCTAGAATCATACCATCTTTCATTTAAAATGAAAGGTTTGTTTTGACAAATCAAAAACATAAATGCCTATTTAAAGAGCAATAAAAAATGTCTTTTGATATTTATTTCAGCATATTCCAGCTACATTTTTGTGGGACACATATAGCTGTCTTCTAAAATCACCAAACATGTCCAGGTATTTAAATAAAGACATCTTTTTTTTTTCCTTAGCAAAAACACTTGTAATTCCAAAGAAAAGGTGAAATGCACTCTAGAAGCCTTTGACGATTTAGTTCACTGTTATTGGTAGTCTATGGCTAGTTTGCACTTAGTGTAGTAACTTCATGTTGGATGTCAAAAATGGATACTCTTCTCTGCAAGAAACTGTCCAGTAAAAATGCCCAACTGTATATTTTTAGCTGTCAGCGCAAATAACTGGCATAGTATAGCGAAGCATGAAACACCCTAGTAAATACAGTTATGTATGTTTTCAGAAATAATTAAAACCAGGCAAGGAGAACCTGTATTTTAGACCCAAATAGGAGTTTGCTTCCTTGTCAGGTCCAGTGATTAGAAGTCCTATTGCTTTGCGGGTTTCTCACTACTGCTTGGGCCTGGACTTTGATAGTAGGAACATTGCACCTCTATTAATCATTCCTTATATATCCAGTCATGCCTTTCCATGAAATAAACCACAAAATCTGGGTTCATTCTGTAAGCAGTGGCAGCTGACTTTTCCACAAAATCAGAATATTTTTGGTTCTTCTGGCAAAAACACCACTAATATTAGGCTTGCTTCAAAAATAAAGTGTTCTACCAGGGAAAGAAATAGCTGGCTTGTGCATGCAAAGTATAGTTCCCTCCAGCTTCCTCAGAACAAAGATGCAGCTACTTTGAAGATGAGTCAATGGAACTGGGAGCTCTTTGAAGGTGAAAATCTTATTTATTCAACAGGCATAAGCATTGACACAGAGAGAGCACTCTACGCTTGATTAGATCAATAAAGAAGGATAGTAAAGACATCAGGTCCATTAATAGAACTTTACTCTCTGCACCACAGTATTGTGTAGGTCAGCAGCAGTAAGTGTGTGAGGACTTGGGGACATCCTCCATCCTTTCCTCTCCATTCTCCATACCTCCTTCAGTGCCCTCTCAGGTAACCTTGGAATCTAGCACTTTTTGTTTGAACTGCCAACACCTTAGTCTAAGCTACTGTCATCACTTATTTATCATGGTCTTCAAATTGGCCTCCTTTTATCCACCTTGCCCCCACACACACACACACACAATTAATTTTGTATAGTAAATCAGAGAGGTAATTTTAATCACATATGAAATCATTATTCCTTACCCTACTACTACTCCCTTAAAGCTGTCATTACCCTACGATAAATACAAATCCTTGGAGGAGTCTAGAAAACACTTTATAGTCTATCTTTGCCTTCTTCTTCATTCTTACCTTAGACTACACACCGCTCTGGCTCATCATCTCAGGCACACTGGACATCTTTCTGTTGCAGAAGTGAGCCACATCGCCCATGCTGTTTCCCCTGCTTAAAATGTGCCCACCCTCCGCCTCCCCTAATCCAGGCCTGCTCATTAGGATTTCAGCTAATCATGAATTTCCTCAGGCAAATCTTTCCTGACTCCTGAGTTATATACTTTGCTATAAATTCTTAGATTACCACACTCCTCTCCTTCAAATCACTTAACTCAATTTGAAATAATGAATTCATTACTGTGATTATTTGATTAAAGTCTGTTTTCCTCTTAGACTCTAATTTTCATGATGGAAGAGAATGTGGCTCATTTTTGCTCACCACTGGTTCCTGAGACATAGGAGAAAATCTGCCACATAATACTAGCTCCTAAAAATATTTGTTGGCTGCATGGATAAACGAATGAATGAGCCCGGGTTCCTTCTACAGACGCAAGGACGGACAGTGAGCACACTGCACAGGGATTCGTGCTTACCTTTGTGACCAGCATCAGCATCTTTCAGAGTAGGTTTTGTGTTTTTGGTCTGTTGGTTGTTATAATTGATTAGGAGACATTAAATTTTATAAGATAAATAGAGTAAGAATCTTCATTAATCTCAGCTGATATACTGAAAATTTCTCTTTTTTTTTTTCTTTCACTAATATCTTTTCAAAATAAGTTGGGCTACCCACCTAAGCTTATTTACTGAGGCCAATCTATTGTCTTGAGAAAGATGCTGATATTCCTGAAGAGCTTTCAACTTACTGATTACATAATGGTTCTTGCATTCATACAACACTCCTAACTCCTTTACAGCTGTTATGGTGAGTATCATGATCCCCATTTGAGACCTGACAAAAAGGTAAACCGTACTCCAGAGGACAGCTTGTTATATGAGCTTGTATTGGTTTTGTTTTTTTTTTAATTTTCTTCTCCCTACAATATGATTTGGTGGTCAATTCACAAAGGCTGTTACACAATAGAATAGTGACATATGATAATGCCACCTTCATTATGGAGATCTGAAGAATAAGGCAGTTAGGCAAGGACAGTTTCCATTTTCAGCTGCTTAGAGAAATCACAAAGGAGCTGACATGATGTTAAATAAAATGAGAAAAAAACAAAACAAACAAACAAACAAACAAAACCAAAGCACTGCAGGCCAAAGTTCTGAGCAAGAGTTCAAAAAAATTGAGACCAATAAAGGGCAGACATAATGAGGGGACAGCAACCCTTGTTTCCTAGTATTAAAACTCATTCTGCCAAAGAACTACGCTCATTTGTTTTTTAAAGCAAAGTTTTATCAGTAGAAATGTAAGCCATGCCTTCATGGGCTCTTTATTTTACTAATGTGTGTTTACTTGCTGCCTCTCATACAGTGTAATGGTTAAAAACACAAGTTCTAGAGTTATATGGTCAAGGTTCAGAACCTCTCTCCATCTGTTCCTAGTTCTTCTTAACTTGAATTACATTTCAGTTTGTCCATCTGTAAAATAGAGATTCTAAGTATATTTCCCGGTTTCCAAAACAGCATCAGGTATTGTAGGACCTGAGTCTTATATAATTGTGGAAATGGTATATCTTTTTGAAAAGGCATACATGCACAATATTGATAAGTACCCAACTCAGACCTCTCTCCCTGGATTTTGGAAGAAAGCAGTACAAGCAAGGACCCCTAGAGCTTAGCTTTAAAAGCTCTGTGTTTGCCCTAGCTGGTTTGGCTCAGTGTATAGAGCATTGGCCTGTGGACTGAAGGGTCCCAGTTTCATTCCAGACAAAGGCACATGCCCCAGTTGTGAGCTTGATCTCCAGGAGGGAGTGTGCAGGAGGCAGCCAATCAATGATTTCCTCTCATCATTGATGTTACTATCTCTCTCTCCCTCTCTCTTCCTCTCTGAAATCAATAAAAATATATTAAAAAATAAAAATAGCCAAAACCGGTTTGGCTCAGTGGATAGAGCGTCGGCCTGCAGACTCAAGGGTCCCAGGTTCGATTCCAGTCAAGGGCATGTACCTGGGTTGTGGGCACATCCCCAGTGGGAGATGTGCAGGAGGCAGCTGATCGATGTTTCTCTCTCTCATCGATGTTTCTGACTCTCTATTTCTCTCCCTTCCTCTCTGTAAAAAATCAATAAAAAAATAATAAAAAAATAAAAGCTCTGTGTTCCTCTTTTTCAGTTAAATAAATGTTAATGCAGGTTGAATAAAATAAACTATACAGCACAGAAGGCACACAGTAAGCAATCAATAATTCTTAGTCCTCCTCATCCTTATTATTACTTTTATAACAACTTACAAAGGTGTCAGTGTAAGTTCTATTCCTAATTCCTCAAATGATAATTTCATTATCTTGAGGCTAATTGTTAGAGAGGACTAAAAAATTAGTCAGTGAGAGATGCATGTCCAGGAGGTAGGTCAGTCATTCATTTGTTTACTGCACAAAGTATATCAAACCGCTACCTTGCAGCAGACATGGAGTGGGGAGTGAGAAAGTTAGGTGAGGAACACACAGGAAAATGCAAAACTTTTAAAATGAGTAATAACAAATATATATGTGTGTCACAGGGTAATAAGAGGGTCCTGAAATAAAGACTAAGAAGAGACATTAATTAAATAGGATAGTGACGTTAATCTGGGTGAAGGAGGTCCTCATGCTTGAAGGCTCTCTTGGGAAGAACAAGAAACATTCCAGAAATCTGGGTTCTATAAATAGACCACACAGAAGAATGATGTGAGGCATGACTAATGTATCATACGTACTTAACCTATATAATAAAAGCCTAATATGCTAAGTGTCTGGTCGCCCAGTTGTCCATTCAATCAAACAAAGCATAACATGCTAATGATCTGCTATGGCCGCTCAACCACTCACTATGGTGTGTACTGATCACCAGGGGGCAGACCCTCCAACTGGTTGGTAAGCTTGCTGCTAGGGTCTGGCCAATTGGGACTGAGCGGAATGGACTGGACACGCCCTGGAGGCCTCCTGCGGTCCCTCCCTGGCCCCAATCTTGCACCGGTGGGATCCCTCTGCCTGCCATGCAGCCTTTTGCAAGCCAGGACCCTTCAGGGGATGTCAGCCCGATCCCACAGGCCAGACCGAGGGACCCCACTTGGTGAACAAATTCGTGCACCAGGCCTCTAGTGTGAGATAAGTCCTTTTAAAGAAAAGACAAAACAAATTTTGGTGGAGCCAAGCACATACAAGTTGGACTTGGGCCACTGGAAAAATAGCTTCACTTTCACAATTAAGAGCTTTTAAAGTAAACAAGTCTTAATATATCTTTTCCACTGGATTATCAAAGCAAGCCTGATTAAGGAGGCCTCAACTCAGTTCTAGGTATAGAACATCCCATCTTCAATAGCCACATTGAAGTGGACTATACGACATCCACCAGAGGGTATTTTTTTAATGTAAAATAATAACTGCTTTAAAGAAATTTTAAAATGTTGAATTATATTGTCAATAATGATGGAGGAGACAAAACATATACTAAAATCATAAAAATAAAGAATAAGTATTCTATCATTAAAACCTACTAAGAAAGGATGAGCTTAGAAAAATAAGATAGCTGTGCATTGCTAGCAACAAAGGGAGTACAGAGGATCCCTATACTTAAGACTTGTGATAGCTTCCTTTCAGCCTCTGGGCTTTGCAAAAGGAAGTCTTTCCTAGTCCCACAGCAGTACTATTTACATTCTGTATTCTTTCTTACATGGGGTGGGGGTGGGGTGTCTCCTTGATCATTGTTTATGAGGAAATCTAAAACAATTGGTTACCCATCTCATGACCTAATCCCAGAAAGAGAGAGAGAGAGAGAGAGAGAGAGAGAGAATCTGCCAATGAAATAGCTGAAGATTGGAAGTAAAATCTTCTGGGATAAAAGATCCTTCTTTTGATCTTCAGCCTATACCTTCACACCAAGGAAAATACTTGTGAATTTGTTCTTTAAATGATGACCCAGTCTTAATCATGGTCTGCTATAGATTGAATTGTGCCCCATTCACATGTTGAAGCCCTACCCACAACATGATGGAATTGGAGACTGGAACCTTTGGGAGGTATTAGATTTAGGTGAGGTCATGAGATTGAGGCCCTCATGATGGGACTCATGAGCTTACTCTCTTTCCACTATGTGAGGACACAGAGAGAAAGCAACTATCTGCAAGTCAAAAAAAAAAAAGAAAAAAAAAGGCTTTCCTTGGAAACGAAATCTGCCTGCATCTTGCTTTTGGACTTCCTAGCTTCTATAACTATGAGGAATTAATATCTGTTGTTTAAACCACCCAGTATAGTCTATCAGTAATAGAAGCCTGAGTTAAGACATCATCTTAAATTGATGCTACAAACAAGTAAATCTTTTGCCATGCTCACCCCAGAAAACATTCATGATGACTCCATGTTTCCTTTCAAGAAGTTAATTTCATCTGCATATAAAAAGTAAAGCTACAAGGTATTTTTGTGGAGGTAGCCAAATAATGCTTGCTAAATAAAAACATAGGCATATGGCACCTGCAGAAAACCTAATTCCAGAAATGTCCCTATTGTGTATAAAGGGACATAGTGGCAAGTCCATTGATTTTCTGCGTCCAGGACTACTTTGAAATCCATTAAACTATCAAGCACATTGTGGTGTCATTTAAACAAATGCAT
>NW_006297819.1:1478319-1484832 GCF_000327345.1 Myotis davidii | reverse complement strand
ATAATTCCTAGGGTGAGAGCATCAGTGGAGTGAGCACACATATCTCTGCATGAGCTGTTTTGACCATGAAAACATGGCCACCTACACAAGCCATTTGGTTCTCAATGAGCCAGAGCATCTGTGCTGGGTAAATAAACAAACAAACAAAAAATAGTGGTTCAGAAATAAGTACCACAAACAGTTGTGTTTGCATTTCTGAAAAGCCCCACACGTCCTATACAGTTCATTATGAACATGTAGTAGGTCTTACATTGGGATGAGGCTTAATTTAAGTTATTTAGTACAAGTTTTAGCCATCATCACAAGTCACCAAATCATTTATAAAAATTCCAGGGCCTAACATTTTCACATATGTTGTCTTTATTGCTGGACAAGTAATGTTTATGCTAAGCCAGTGAGGGACAGATTTCAATAGATGTTTCCAATTTTTGTCCCAGAAATGTTTAATTCACAAACATTATCTTCTTTTTCTTTTTCCTCGCTGTGGTCATCAGCTACTACGTATCAGCTTTTCTTTTTCCTCCCTGTGGTCATCAGCTACTACGTATCTGATCATAACGCAAAAGGAGGCATAAATGTGTGTTGATTTAGACTGTTGAGCATTCTAATATCAATCCTAATACATATATCTTACACAACAGAATGTTATGTAACCTCTAGTCCTCCCTCCTGCTTGTTATGGCAGAAGATTTATACTGTAATCTTCCAGCACAGTTGAATTAGAGATGTGAGTTCTGATGACAAACTGTCTATAGGTTGAAATGATAAAGGTAAATATGTGGTCCAGCAAATCTTCCTCTCCTTTCTTTAAGGATTCACTTTCCTTAGTGCCAGAACAATATTCATGATGCTCTTGTTATTAAGCAGGTTCATTTTATTTATATTAAATATATTTCTAACAAATTCTACTGCATTTCATTCGTTATTTGGCAATATTCTCAATAGGTTAGTGAATAATGATTAATTTCCCATACAAAATGTATTATAACTAAATCTTCAGGTGCCTAATTTCTTTCTCTCTCTCTCTCTCTCTCTCTCTCTCTCTCTCTCTCTCTCTCTCACCAGTATTTGGACGACTAAATGAAAAGTTATGCCTTAGTGTATAGAACAGTTTTTACTCTCAAATGTTTCTCTCCATACATACTTATCTGACCCATGCAGCTAAAATAAACATGAGTCTTTTTAAATCCACAGTTGTATTTGCTCAAGTTCATATCTCTTTGAAAGATTAATTAATACAGCCATGGCTAATTATCTATATCTGTGTATATGAGCAAGGCCATTATACACAGTGAGCATCATAAAGATAATCACTTTTTTAGCCTCTCAGAAGAGGTCAGTATAAAACCTTATTATCCTTCATAAATAGGCATACAAACTATCACTGAAGAGTAAAATAACCACTGTTCCACTTTGGTGAATGTTCCTTCATAGGTATAGTCTTACAGCATTTATTAAATTAATTCAGGGAGAAAGAAAGATTCTGGGTCATAGGATGGGGGTGGGGGGACAACTCATAAGCTTAGATTATAGCTTAAATAATTTCTCTCAAATCAAAATATGTTGCAATAATCAGAAGCAGAAAAGTATGACCTATGAATATCCTTGAAGATGTTTTTCATCATCATGACTCTGAAGAACTGATTTAGAATGTTGTCAATGAATTTATGTTTGCCTGCATGTGTACATGTGTAGTTGGGAGGGAAATGCATGTTTTAACACATCACCTCAGGTTATACATCAGTGCTCAACTAGAAAGTACTCAAGGTATATCTGGAAACATTATCGTATGATTCCTAAAAACCCATGGGTCTGGCAAAGGGCCCTAAAATCTGCATTTAGTTAATATCCAAAAATGTGTGAACTACAGTTCTCTTACTTCCCATCATAGATGATTAAGAGCCTGCAGTTGGGAGAAACAGTTTGGGAAGGCAAGGCAAAGCTCTAATCCATCAACTGAGGCTGATAAAAGTTGGGACGGATAAATGCTCAGCAACCAGTCTATGTAGCATATGTCAACTCTAATTCAAGAGGTTTGTAAGCCTTTGAAAGGTCAATGTATACACTACAATATATCATGGGTGAGCGTCATCCATCATGTCCTGTCAAGGATACCCCACTGCCCATCCCTTTAAGGGTTTAGCTGAGACTCTCAGAAGCCACATTATAGTTGGGCCCATGCTCCCTCTCCAAATATATATATTATTTTCTCCCTAATTCTAATGCCTTGCTCTTTTCTACTTCTGTTCCTCTTCCTGCTCTCCTCAGTCTGGAAGCCTTTCATCCCCCAATCCCCATTAATCATGCATAGTTTAAATCACCAGACTGAGGATATGTCCTCTTTGGAGATCTCTTCAGCTATCAATGTTCTTTCTTTATGAATTCTAAAAAAAAAAAGGTGTGTGTGTGTGTGTGTGTGTGTGTGTGTGTGTTTTCATTTTCATATATGTTATAGTTGTTAACTGTTTTATTTCCTCTTCCCTATATCTTCTTGGGTACAAGGAACATATTCTTTTTTATTCCCCCAATACCAATTATAGTAGATGCTTTATACAAACAAAGCAGGTTTCTACAAGAATGGTCTATGACAAGCATATGGGAATTAAGAAAAAATCATGTGTAACATGCATGTTCCTGGCCCCTGCCCTAGACTGGCTGAACTAGAATCGTTATTTTTAAAGTATGCGGAGATAACATGTGCACCCTACAGTTTGAAATTAACTGGCCTAGAGATAGATTTCCCCTAAATTGCGTTTAAAAATCATTTGAAGTACCTGTAAAAATTACACATTCCAGATCTCTGTCAGACGTCACGAGCAGTGGCCTAATAATCTGTATTTCTAACAATTCCTTTTCCTCCCTATCTTTGCCCCATCAGACAATTTTAACCCTCAGGAAAGGCAGTGCAGCTTTCTCTACACCATTAACAGTGCTTTGTTTAATGAATAAAATTACATTTTACAGAAAAAGATAACACAACAATTATTTTCTCAACATTTTTGTTTTAATTGTAATTACTTTTGTTATTTAAAACATTCATAGTTGTAGAAATGTAAACCAACGAATAATGTAATATTTCCTCCTGATTGAGATAAATAGCCAAGCAGCTAACCTGGTATAGTGCAAAAATAGTGGAATCTGCTGTAGGCAGTCCTAGCTTTGACATTTCTGGGCAGAGGGGTATAGCAAAGTAACCTAATCTCTAGGAGCATCAGTTTCCACTTAACAAAGATCGGGGTGATCACTGATCACAACACTAACTTGCAAGCTAGCTTATGTAGCAGAGTGCAGGGTGTGCACCTGGCATTATTTATCCATGATTCAAAATTCCAGCAAAATGCGGAAACCATGGAAGGGGTGTGAGGTGAGCTGCAATAGTGCTTGTTGAGGTCATGGTTCCTCTCTGCATCAGCAGAGAAAAGACCCCACTTCTTTGGGGGCAGCTTCATGGGCTGGCTTACCACCCTGGGTCTGAGATTTAAACCCTGGATCTCAGCAGCCACATCTCTTTTTAACCCTCTTCAATTGCACAAAATACAGAATGACTGCATTTGTCATAGTCCAGTGATAACTTAAGTACATGGGCTAAATATTATCTAATCTCCTCTGAGTTCATTGTTTTTGTATTTCCTGAAAATATTTTTAAGTAGCCATAGTGATGCTCAAAGAGTAAAAATTTATAAAAGTGAAATTTCAAAACTATCCAATGGAAGTCACTGTTACTGTTTTTAACTATGTAGCTATACTCCTTGAAATATACTTTTAAAAATTTACATGATTTTCTATAGTGTTTTTCATGTAATATTATATCATGTACCTTTTTCAAATATTTATTCAAATATTATTTAGAACAAATGATGGCTAATAACTTCCCTATATGTCTTAGTAATAGTTCTATTTGTTTAAATATTATTTTACTATTGGGCATTTAGTTTTTTTGTTTTGCTATTATAAGTTTTTCAATGAACATTCTTGCACAAACATCTCTAATTACATTTTAAATTATTTTGTTAGAAGCTATTTCTAGAGGTGGGATTACTGGGTCAAAGGAAAGGAAGATATTTAAATCTCATGATATCTCTCTTTCAATTGCTTTCCAGAAATGTTGCATAGAAATGTTGCTATCACCCTCCCTCCTGTTCAAGAATAAATCTCATGGTACCCAACACCAGAGCTTTAATGATTATATTTGGTTAAATAGTTGCCCAATGAATAAACCCTAAAGGAAATTCCTTTTTCATTTGAATGTCTTTTATTGTTATTAAGATTGATACTCTTCCATTTACTAATTGTCCATTTTATTTTTTCTGCACATTGTCTATACTTCCTTTTCTAATGGAGCACCAGTATTTTTTTAGTGACATGTAGCCACACTGTATATAGTTTCATTAATTAAATAAATTTATTAATTTATTTCAGAGAGGAAGGGAGAAGGAGAGAGAGATATTAACAGCAATGAGGAGAGAGAATCATTGATCGGCTGCCTCCTGCACACCTCCTACTGGGAATCAAGCCCAAAAGCTGGGCATGCACTCAGACCTGGAATCAAACCATGAACTCCTGATTCATAGGTTGACGCTCAACCACTGAGCCACATCAGCTGGGCACCACACTGTATATTTTGAAAATACACCCTTTATTTACTATATAAGCTAGACAAATTTTTTAAGACTGAAATTTGCCTTTAAGTTTTGTTTAGTTTAAATATTAATTTTTTATTATGACAGATACAGTTTTATTCTGAAATTATTTTGAACACTGTATTATTAATTTTTTCAAACATTCAGAAAAGCTGAAAAATTACACAATGGAAACCAGATGTCTACAACCTACTTTCTAAAATCAATTTTTCCTATATTTGCTTTATCACATATCTACCTACTGGAAATGGTTTGAACTGTTTAGTCATTTCTTTTTGTATATTCCCATTTCTAGGGATTCAATCCAAGAAAATAATCATTAAAGCTTAAGACCCACAGAAATGGGTGATTTTAGCCCTAACCGGTTTGGCTCAGTGGATAGAGCGTCGGCCTGCGGACTCAAGGGTCCCAGGTTGGATTCTGGTCAAGGGAATGTACCTTGGTTGCAGGCACATCCCCAGTAGGAGGTGCGCAAGAAGGCAGCTGATCGATGTTTCTCTCTCATCGATTATGCTAACTCTCTATCTCTCTCCCTTCCTCTCTGCAAAAAATCAATAAAATATATATATTTTTAAAAAGAAATGGGTGCTTTTGTATCTTGTTGTCAACTTTACCGGCACCATCTAGAACAGTGCTCCTCACACTGTAGCCCTCACTAAATATTTGACTGAGTGGCTTTTCTCAACTGGGGAAAACTTCTCCCAACTAGGACACTAAAAATGACTTAGTAGTGTATTTAGGCCCCAAAACCATAACATTTATTTAGCACAAAGCAGCATAGTATATTCCCACAGCCAGTCAGCTTTCACTGGCCTGCTTAATCAGTAGAAAAGTATGCTCAAAATATTAGAAACATCAAATATCTTTTATCTAAAAAAGCCAAAAACCTGTAGATAAGTTGTCATAAGTTCTAAAAAATAGTTGAATCATTTAATGACAGCATGCCATATCTGGAAGGGAATTAGAATTAAAATATTTCCACTTCCAGAAGATGATGGGCAGATACTAAAATGCCTGTGAAGACAGAACAAAAGAAAACGGTGCAGGCTAAAGTATCTGACAAGAATGGAGAAAAGTGTATCATGAATTGCAGAATGCATCGTGTTGAGAAGGGAATAGAAAAATGATGCATGATACTTCAAAAGAGGAAAAAAAAATTCTGCCATGAATCTTCTGAGTCCAGAGAGCCTGGGTGAGCAGATATAGAGAAACAAGCTAATTACTGTCTGTCTTTTCCTTGCCTGCTTCAGAACAAAAGGAGGGAAGTAACCACACGATATTTTCGACATGCACTAATAAAAAAACAAAACCAAAAAACAAAACAACAATAAAAAAACACCTTTTATTGTTTCTTTCCTCAGGAATCTTGGAGCAAAAGTAACTGTGCCATGCCGTTGCAAGTAGAATCACTTGTGAGGCTTTAAAAAAATTGGAACGCCCAGATCCCATGCCACACTAAAGAAATCAGAATCTCTTCCAGCTGGGGAAGACGGGAAAGTGTGAGGAGGGAGGGGATGCTATTTATATAAAAATTTCCCCAAGTCATCCTGATCTGCAGCTAGGAAGGCAAAACATGCGATGAAAGACTGTATAGATGAGAAGTCATGGAAGAGCCAACATCTAAGCTCCCCTCCAGAGTTTGCTGCTCTATGATGACAGCCATCCAAAAAGGAGCAAAGACAAGAAAATGCTTCCCAAGGTTTTTGGATTTCAGCCACCTCTCCTGAAATGTCAGCCCGAGCATTGGTTTATGTGGAAAAGGCTAGGGGAGGCTGGTATTTTGCAATTGTGTTTAGGGTAGTATATAGGTTGTCCTAACACAAATTTAAGGGAAATCCCCTTTACATGGAATAAAATAAACCAAAGCAGGAAT
>NW_006297819.1:1477384-1478188 GCF_000327345.1 Myotis davidii | reverse complement strand
GTGCCTGTGTTGCTGGCGCATCCCCAATAGGGGGTGTGCAGGAGGCAGCTGATCGATGTTTCTCTCTCATCGATGTTTCTGACTCTCTACCTCTCTCCCTTCCTCTCTGTAAAAAATCAATAAAATATGTTTAAAAAAAAACAAAACAAAAAAAAACAAACAAACAGGAGGCTTGCTTGCTCCAGTGATGGAGGAAGCCAAGGTTCCCCGCCTGCTGCTGCCGGCCTCTGAGCTCCAGATGCAACAATGTTACTATTATAGAAGCTAAACAAACCCCGATATCTGCTTTCAGCCAGCCACAGCCTCAGAGATGGAACTGGCTCTCAGCTCCAGTGACAGCTATAGAAGGTAAATAAATCCCAGAATAAAAAAAAGAGGCTGGGAGCTTCAGCTGCCCACCAGCCTGAAAACGGCCCTCAACTCCTCACCCAGACTGGCCAGGCACCCCAGTGGGGACCCCCACCCTGAAGGGGGTGTGAGCAGCTGCAAACAACCATCATCCCCTCACCCAGGCTGGCCAGGCACCCAAGCGGGACCCCCCCCCTGATACAGGACACCCGTCAGGGCAAACCAGCCGGCCCCCACCCATGCACCAGGCTTCTATCCTATATAGTAAAAGGGTAATATGCCTCCCAGCACCGGGATCAGCGGAGCCACGAGGCCTCCCAGCACTGGGATCAGTGTGACAGGGGGCCACGCCCAAAACCCCTGATCGCCCTGCGGCTCTGTGTGTGACAGAGGGAGGGGCAACAACCTCCCTATCCAACCTGCGCTGTTCCTTACACGGGGGCGCTCACCAACCCC
>NW_006297819.1:1476538-1476911 GCF_000327345.1 Myotis davidii | reverse complement strand
TTTCATATCACTTCATATTATTATTATTGTTTTAACAATTACTTCCTGAGTACTTCAACTGTCCTTTCATTCTTTTATTTTTCTCTTTCATGGATGCCATGTTCTTTGGAAGCTTGTTTAGACCAAGGTAATAGCCTTTTAGGCTTCCTCCACATGAATAGGAGTCCACTTTTTGAATAATAAAAATTATATGTTACAAGATGGGCATCAGGATTGTAGAGATGCTTAGGTGGGCATGGCCAAATAAAGGTTGGGAATCACTGCTCCAGATAAATATCAGTCCCTAATTTCTCTGTTTCAAATGTCCTAAGATGAAAATAAAATCAAGTGTTTTGTTATTATGCTGGGAGAACAGATTTTATATTTTTTTAAT
>NW_006297819.1:1475983-1476507 GCF_000327345.1 Myotis davidii | reverse complement strand
GCTGCCTCCTGCACATCCCCCACTGGGGATGTGCCCACAACCCAGGTACATGCCCCTGACCGGAATCGAACCTGGGACCCTTCAGTCCACAGGCCGATGCTCTATTCACTGAGCCAAACCGGTTTCGGCAGGGAGAACAGATTTTAGTTAAGAGGCAAAGAGGGAGGAGATGACATTCTTCTATGAACTGACTTTCTAAATGTAGCATTACTTTTCATAAGCATTTTACAAATTATCTTCACTTTATAGCAAGGACACTTTTTTAAAAATTAGTCTAGGATTTGAACTAGAACTGCCTGAATGTAGGGCCTTTGCTCTTATAATTACTTTTTCTTTTCCATATATACTCATTCATTTATCCATTTTTTGACATTATGAGTATTTCTAATTTCCAACTATTATAACATTGATGAATAGTTTTCTCTGTGGATATTTTCCTCCATATGTAGACTTGCCCCTTTGGAATACAACCCTGTAAGTAAGTTAGTTGTCAGAGTGTGAACATGATTATGTTAATATATATA